>NC_133658.1:150095678-150395678 GCF_037893015.1 Macrotis lagotis
TTATTCCAGGTTTCCAAATTTCAGAACCGTTTCTCAATTCTAAAATCATTTACACCCCCCTCCTACAAATCTCAACTCTGTACATTTGAGCATGATAGTGAGAAGAATCTCACTATGTGTTTTTAATCTTATTCCTCCCTTTCCAAAATTCAAAATCAGATTCAATGAAACTAAAAGATGATCCCAATAACCAGGTTGACCATATTTCTTTGAGTAAAGACCTGCTAGGGACATTACCCAGAAATGCCAGCACAGAAAATGTCTAAACAGTCAGTACTGGGGAAAAGAGTCCTAAACTGCCTGAGTCAGGTCAGAAAATGGACTGGGACAGGGCTGCCAGTTTCCTTCTATTCCCTTATTGGCAGAGAGGAGGCTTTTGCCCTATTGATGACCCTAGGAGGAAATATGTGGCATAGAAGGTATAGGTTACAACGTGATAAGGAACAAAAGGGGAAAGAAGATGGGAAAGAAGGGAATACCTACTGTGCGTACTATGCTAAGTACTTTACAAATACTATTTCATTTGATTCTCACAAGAATCCTAAGAAGTAGGTGCTATATTTCCCCCATTTTACAATTGAGGAAACCAAGGCAGGCAAAAAATTGTTAAGTGACTTTCCCAAGGTCACATAGCTAGTAAGTGTCTGAAGTCTTCTACCAGTTGCCTCTTCTTTTGGATTCCCTCTCCCTCTTCCACCTATTTCTTTTTTATTCTGTCACTTTATTTTTCTCAGTGGGGCTGTGGGTATTAGTACAGATATGAACATTGATGACCTTTTAAAAAATTTTTGTGACTATAAAACACTAAATATTCAATTACAGAAGAATTGAGACAAGGAGATCATTTATGAGGTTGTTTAAATAACTTGGGTGAAAAATGATGATGGTTTGAACTAAGTCAGTAATTGTATAAAGAGAGAGAAATGGAAAAGGAAATGTTAGTTTTTTAAAAGGGAGGGTATGGTTTGATACCCTGAGAACCCCCATTTTAAGAACCCTAGTATGCTTCACTTCACTCACACCTGGACTTTTTCTAGAATTTTTCCCTTCTCATCTGTCTCACTTACCTTTGAAATTTCACCTTAAAGACATCCATTCTTCACTGTTGGTTCCGTACTTAAAGACCATGATTTTAGGAACTATATCAGTCATACTTCTCAGTCACCTTTAGATTATCTCTGGAATCCTCCTCCATTCTTCCCAAGCTTTTCCCACTTTAGGGACCATTTCCCCCCCTTCCAGATTTCCAAGGTCCCTTTATGTGTTCTTTAACTTCAGTCAGATGTATGGAAGGTATTGTTTTAGCTATTTGTATTTTTATTTCTAACACTTATCACAATGTGTAGCACATACTAAGTGCTTAAAATTGCTTCATTTTTTATCCTTGCTCTATCAACTTAATAAATATCCTTTCTAAGTGCTAATTGAGTTATGCTGGTTAATTAATAAAGGGAATCACATCAGATGGGGGTTCATCAAAAAAAATCCTTAACCTTTCTAGGATATCAAATACTGAGCCTTCCTCTGGGGAGGCCAACATTTGGATGGCCTCAGAATGACTTCTATCCTTTCAAAAGGAATCACAAATGTGAACACCCTTTCAAAATAAAATAAAGTGCAAATGCAATAGAAAGTGAAGTTCTTAATACTCCCAACATCCCGATAATTCTCCTTGACTCATTTTTAGCGCTCTTTAACAACTCCTTATTATTTTACATCTAAGAGGCTATTGATAAATCATCTTGACTTCTTCAGGCAGTTTCTTAACTCACTTTTTAATAGAGCAGCTAAATGAAGGAAACCTTATGGAAAAGTTCCATTATGGTAGGGAGAGGGAAGATAGATGCCTGGTTCATGAATGAGAACAAGGAACTAGTTCTTGGAAGGAGCTTAGGAACATCCAGAAGAATGAAAGTATGAGAGCACCTGTCAGATCCAGCATCCCTCAGATGAAAGCACTCTGCTGCTCGGAAGTAGGGGGACATGACACAATACTCACTGGAAAGTTGACTTTCCTGTGTCAATTTCTAACAAACAATTTCTCCTAAAGTACTTTTACCTGTATTCCACTTGGCGGGGATTTAATACTTCACAGTTGAGTGTTTCTGTTGCATTTAAGGACTTATGTGCCAAGTATGTTCCTTCTTTTCTCCTAGCCCATGATTCTTAGAGATAGTTATTACACATTTTAACAAATAACAAACTGAATGTAAGGACTTGTGTTGCAATACGAACACTGCAATTTCATTTTTTTAGGACTACCAACCTAGGGAATGAAATCTGATAGAGAAGCTACAGAAACCTAGTTTCATTCTATAGTAGCTGCTGGGAGAATTGTCCCAGAGCAAGTCAAAGTACAAAATAGACAAGGAGATCAGTTCAAGATGGGTCAAAATAAGAGGCCCAAAAGGTCATAGAGGTGACAAAAAAGTTAGTAAAGGTTAATAAGGCATAGAGAAAGATGCGATGATAAAATATCATGATCCAATAAAAGAATTTGGATGACTGAGTAAAGCCTAGTTTCCCAACAGTTCTGACTCATTTACTGAAACAAAGGGAAAAAAAAGAAAAAGATCTCTTATTGTCCCTTTTGTAGTCAAACTCAGAAATTGCCTAGCACCTCCAGAGCCATCAGACTTTCAAACTCCCTAAACAATTAGGAATTTTTTTTTCTTTTGGTCCTCACTTGGTATGAGCCATTCAGTCATGGCTGGAGACAGGCAGGATTTCCATTGTTGTATTGGAATCAAGTAGAGGAATTGCTAAACTTGATTTTATAATTCACCTGGAAGAGCAAGAATAAGCAGCCTGGGTTCTCACTGGCCAATCCTCCCAGTATTTAGATCACACTTGAAAAATATTTAATAAATGTCCACTGGGTTCAGGGTACAATGCTGATGATGAGTGAGAGAAACAAAGTTTACCAGGATTCCTGTATTCTGGAAATTTGCTATCTAATAAGAAAGGGGATAAGATATAAACACAAATAACCTTGATGTACAATATTGCATACAAATGTATTAGAGAGTTGGAACTGAAACAGTATGAGATTGGCTGAAAGAATTCCCTTTGTTACTTCTATAGCTGCACTTACATTTTCATTCAATATTCCTAGAGATAATAATGCCTTAAACCAAAGGAAAAAAAATCGGTAATGGAAAAATTTTAGAAATGAGCCAGGCCAGCAGATAAAATATTTAGAGAAAGATAAACCCTCTTGGCACCCTACACATTGCTCCAAGGATATAATCACCAACTCTATGGATTTGACCAGTTTGGCCTCAAAGACAGCACAGTGTATAAAGGAAATCAGTAATGCTGCTTGTGATCTGTCTTTCATGTTCTTATCATTTAACCCTCAGACCCAAAGATCAGAGAATCACATCACTATTGTTGTTGTTATTGTTTATCATTAGTTCTTGAAGAGTACCAATGACATCAGGAAAGTGATGTCTTGACTTGCAAGTGAATTAGATTTTAGTGAAGCAGGACTTTGTGATCACCAGCTTCACGTTATACTCTAGAGTCTTCCATGTCACTGTAAAGAATCTTAGAAAACATTTAAATCAACCTTTTCATTATTCCAAAATAGAAACTGAGATCCAAAGAGGGAAAATTATTTGCCCCCATTCATACAGAAAGAAGAACCAGAGCCAAAGTTAGAAATCCCTCTCCCCTGTGGAAGGATAATTGTTTGAAAGAAAGTTCAGTCAGCTATAAGTATTGTGTTGTTTATTTTTCCCAGAAATCATTGAGTTGAAAGCCAAATACTAAATATTTCCTTGCAAGACTTTCTTTCCTGCCAAACTGAATGATATAAATCCTTAGGGCTCAGAAAAAAAGGCTGAAGAGACCATCCTGAAGGAGCTGTTGGCACTCTGTCAGCTTATAAAGATGACTTTAGTCAGTCTTCCTTCTCCTTTTTTTTCCCAAGCAGCCAGGAGAGTTATTCTGACCCACTAAAGCCAAAAACCTGAGCATTACAAGTATGCTTTGAAAAAGATCTGTCTCAATTGAGTTCAAAAGAAAGAAATTCTGCCATTTATCTATAATTTTTAAAAAAGAACTGTGCATAAGAGATTGGGGGGGAAGAGGGGAGGGGGAGCCAAAGTAACATTTTTTTAATTCCTATTGTCTTTGTCTCTAACAAAAAATTAAAATTAAAACCAGGTAAAATTCTACTAAGACACCATCAGATTTAAGCATTTTCTGTTTCCATTCTCTCCCTATTTCCCTCTCCCATTATGAGTCACTTTGTTCATTCTCTGTTCTTCCAAAATATGAGTATTCTAGCCTTCAAGAAATAAAATTAGCAAGCTCTATTGGTGCATCACACCTCTACCTCTTGATTTTCTCAGGTGCCATTAAAGCTTCCCCTTAAATCCCAGCTTTTGATATAGGCTTTTTCTACACTATCCCCCCCCCACTACTTGTGTCTTTCCTCTGGGATTATTTCGCATTCATACTGTATATTTCTTGTTTTTGCAAAGCCTTGCATGTTGTCTCCCATTTTAGACTGTGAGCTACTTGAAATCAGAGACTGTCTTTTCCTTTCTTTGTATCCCCAACTCTTTTCACAGCACCTGAAATAAAGTAAAAGCTAAATAAATAATTGTTGATTAATTGATAAATGTTAATGTTCAATTACATATCATGCAAATTTTTGTGGTATATTCTTTGAGAACCTTTGCAGTACTTACTCCAATGAAGCCACACAAGCTCATCTTTGGAAATATTCCTTCTCATCTATCTTTGCTTTTTACTTCTGTATGATTCTTTTTGATATTTTTTCATAAATCATCAAGAATTTACTTCATGTACTTGGAGTTTTCTCTAGTTTTGTTATTATTGTTATTTTATTCTTATTATTTTGCATAAGACAGATAACAAAGAAGGAGCATGGCTGCCCATCCTTCACCCATGATATGTGCATGACCAATCCATTCCCTTGTCTAATCACACATTTCTTGAATAATATCCTTTAGGTTATTTCTTACCCGGGGATCATGGATCATTTCTCTCTCTCTCTCTCTCTCTCTCTCTCTCTCTCTCTATCTATCTATTTATCTATATATATATATACATATATATACTTATATACTAATATATATAATGAAACTTACAGTATAGATGCTCTGAATCACTCACAACTTTGATTCTTCAAAGATTTTGCTATTTCAAGCTTTGAAAATATACAGCATCACTAGAAGAGCATTTGTATTTGGGAGATGCATCTTTATACTGGTGAGTAGCAGACCTAATTTGTTGTTCATTTATATCATCTGTCCCAGATATATATTCTTATGTACTAATTCAACGAATTCCTTGTCACAATCTTAGCATTCTTCATACCTGTTTCTTGGTCAATTTTTTTTTGAGATATAATAAATCTAATTTGGGTAAGTCCTGTAACATTCTGGAGTTATATGTAATCAACACATGATCATCCCTAGATAAGAAATTCTAAAGGACTTCACTATTCAATAGGAAGTCCTCTTGAATTTGTATTTCATGAATTTTTTAATATTGTCATAGATTTAGAACTGGAAGAAAACTTAGAATCCATCAAATTCAATGCACACATTTTAAAGGTGAAGCAACCAAAATACTCAGGGTTATCTAGCTACCAAAGATCTGAAGTGAGATTTGAACTCAGATCTTCCTGACTGGAAGTAGAAAAAAGGAAAAGCATACACATACATATTTGTCCTCAAGATTCAGCATCCTAGGAAGGAAAACCATGGTGAAAAAAATCATATCAGGAAAATCTCCAAGGGAGATTGTAAAAGATTGTAAAATAGTAAAACCATGGGATATCAGAATTTAAAAATCAGAACCGTCTGGGGTACCATTTAGTCTAGACCAAGGAAGAAAGAAAATTCCACTTTTTTTACATCTGACACATGGTAGTAAACCTCTGCCTATGATTACCAAGGCAGGAAATCCCATGTGGATCCACAGGGAAGGATAATCTCAATTTTGCACATAGGGAAACAGGAGCTCAGAGAGGTTAAGATTCACCCAAAGTCACAGAACCAAGCTAAAAATTAAAACATTGGTTGTAGTATCATGCAGCCTCTCATGAATATCAGCAAGTGATAGAAAATAAAATTCAGATTTCTTAAATTGGACTGAATAAAATCACTGCCAACATTGAAAGTGGGAGGAGGAGATGGCTGTTAGTGGTGATATATGCTAGTCATGTCAATAAAAAAGAAAAAATATTACAATAAGACTGATGTTTAATCTTGGATATGTTTCACTAAAAGGAGGGCCTAAGGAAAAACTGAGCCTTTCTCAAGCTGTGAACAAGCCTGGAAAAATTAAACATTCACTCATGACTCCTCTAATCCATGGTGAAAGAAATTTACTGGTTTCTCCATATAAAATTAAAAAAATAAAAATAAACCTGGGAGGAAGGCCATTATTTTGACTTTGACTTTAAAGCCTTTGACTCTTTATAGATATAAGATAAAGGCAAAGTGAGAAATATGAGCTCACACACGTGGAGGGCCAAACAGACATGTTGCTTCATTTGCATTCCTGTCTGTGCTTAGTGTTTTCCAGTCCTGGGATGTGATGCTGATGAAAGACAGTTAATTCAATTTCAACAGAGAAATTGATTAATGGACTGGATTAAAAGAAGTCCCTAGTGTCCTGGGCCTTAGTGCAGCATACCAATTTGGCGTTATCTCACCATTTTCTCCTGAGTAACTCACTTGACACTTTGACAATGCACACTAGGGCAAAGTGAGGAAGAAAGAAGGAGGAGAAGAAAAATGAAAACCAGTACATTAGTGTTGGAACACACCTCTACATTTAATTAGTTTTATTAATATTTAAGAAAAATTATAGGGACCAGTAGAGAATATACTGATCTCAGATCTCTTCTGCCAACTGACAGCTATTTTCAAGCACTACAACTATATGGGGCCAAAGACTCACTTAGCTTCCTTTTTAGATGGGAGCTAGGGAAGGTCCCGTGTGTGTCATTGGATCAGTCCCCTGGTTTAATGACAAAGATGAGAACTGAGCCAAGTCAACACAAGAGGGGAAGCATGCAGTGGGGGATTTCTGTTGGGAATACTAGTTGATCGCCCCTTTGGTAGTTATACTACTTACTATCTTTCTAGTAATTTCTATTTTATTTAGGTATGAGTTGCAAATGAACCTTTGGAGACATTGGCAGATCCCTAGGAGATTTTCCTAATATGATTTTTTTTCGCCATGTTTTTCTTTCCTAGGATGCTGAATCTTGAGGACAAAATTATGTGTATGTTTGTTTTTCCTTTTTTTCTACTTGGGTATTTTGTATACTATGTATACTATGTATACTTGGCACCTTTCGCCTGGCTAGGAGAAAGCCTTACAAAATAAGGAGAGTCTATTGTGACAAGGTCTTCAATAGACAGCATGGGGTTGCATGTCTAATAGAGCCCTCTATCAAATTTTGTCTGATCATGTTCTGGAGAGTATAAATGGTTCATTATCTCAGAGAACAATTATTTGGACTTCAGGGGTCTAAAACTCAGATAGTTTCATAACAGAATCAGTCCAATTGTGAAGCCATGGCATCCTACCCAAGAATAACAAATTACTGCAGCCCTATTTCTACCTAATCATTCTATCATACCAACCAATATCATAGCATCTTGCATAACTGGTTTAGATTAGAGTAAGAAAAGACCACAAAGTCTATCTAGTCTAAAACCTTGATTGAGAAAATTGATCCCCAGTGAGGTGAGGTGACCTGCCTAAGATCATACAGTTAGTAAAGGACAGCCAAGATTCAAACTCAGGTATTCTGATTCTAATTAACATTCTTTTCATGGTATTTTCCAGTAGCAAGGACAGACACTAACATTTCTGGGGCAGCATTAATTAATTCTCTGACACAGGCTCATTCCTTCATGTGAACCATATAAAAGTACTCTTCCTGAATAGAAATTGAGAGACCCTGTTCTTGATTGGATAGCTTCCTTAAATGAAAATCATTCCTTTAGGGATAACTATAGCTACTTTAAGGTCAAGTTCTTGGTTAGTAGTATTCAGCTGTTTCTGTCAAATGTGTATTACAGTGGTCAAAATATTGGGATTCCAAAGAAGGAACTAGTTGCACAACACCCTTATCAATAAGTGCTGGCAGTTATGGACAATCCTAGCTTGCAAAGAAGCGATATTCACGTAAATATTTGGGAAGGAATAAAAGGAAGAGTTAAAGGATCGATGAACTAAAAAAGCTCTTTCATTCCTGCAGATTCAGCCAGAATAATAATAGATTACCATGGAATAATAGATTGCCTGTGGTGGAAGGATTATATTTGTTCTGTGTGATCCTGTATGCCCATGAGATATGGGCAGAAATTGAAAAGAAGCCAATTTTAGGTTTGTTGTCAAGAAAATTTCCCAATGAATAGAGTTATGGGAAAAGAGAATAGACTACCTGGACAAGGAATGGGATTTCCTTCCTTGGTAATCATAATCAGAGGTTGACTACAATTTGTCAAATGTAAAAAAGTGGAATTTTCTTTCTTCCTTGGGCTAGACTAAATGGTACCCCAGACTTCTGATTTTTAGATCCTAATATCACATATCCCTATTTTACAATCTTTACAATTTACAATCAGTTCAATTATCTGATTTTCAAAGCCAGGTTCCCCATCCTTTGTATGAGGGAGGATGTGTGAGGGAGGGTATCAGGTTCAAGATCAGGAATTGAACAATGATGAAATGGAATGTAATTAAAGATGGTTAAGGATCCACAGTCTTCCAGACTCTGAAAGTTCTGAGACCACCATAGTCTTTGTTTCTTTAGCAAGGACAGGCACTAATTAATGCTCCTTTCCACCAAGTCCTACAATGTAATTAAGCATCACAATACAGGAGACTTCTGCTAAGGCTGAAGGGAATGAACTTAACCAAGATGACCTGAGAATTTCTAACTAAGACAGATTCATAAAAAGAATACCTAGCTCATTTTCTATGGTAACACTGAGATTGGGATGAATGGTGGACACATTCTGGGGGAAGAGAGAAGAACTCAAGAGGCAATTGATTTAGTAGCATCTGGTAACTAACCATATCTTCTGAATCCAGGTTTGGCAGTAAGAAGTACCTCTCTAACATTCAGAGCCATAGTAGGTTTGTATAATGTAAAGAGGGCCTGGATTTCAATTGTGACTCTGAGGTTTACTACTAGTATAATCTCAAACAAATCATTTTATTTCTTTGGACCTCCATAGCCTTGTTTGTAAAATGAGATTGGACTATTTGATCTTTCAAGTCCTTTCTCACTATGTATATTCTTATTTTCTTCAATAAGGAGGATTGGAGATATATAAGACTATGTCCCTGACATGACATAGTAAGCACAGAATTATAAGGAGTTAATGTTACTAGGAGCTGCAGAGATGAATATAATAGAGGTGGTATGGGGGGGGGGGGTTCTGGCAGTAAAAATCTGGTATGGAATGCATTGGGCTGTTAGATGGTACATTGGGCAGAGTGTCAAGCCTGGAGTCAGGAAGACTATCTTTTGAATTTAAATCTGGCCTCAGACACTAGGTGTGTGATCCTGGACAAGTCATTTAATCCTCTTTAACTCAGTTTCCTCATCCATAAAATGAGTTGGAGAAATAAATGGCAAATCATTCCAGTAACTTTGCCAAGAAAACCCTAAATGGGGGCATGTGGATATAACTAAAACAACTGAACAACAACACACAATGTTACTTAGGCTACCACCATCTTCCTAAGCATGAGTTCCTCGGATAGGTTCAATAGGTACTTTCAGTTAAGATGGTCTCCTTTAAGTAACAGATGGAATGAATTTTCACTGAGTATCAGAATTTCCCAGGCATCTTTAGTATGGAGCAGATGGACTAGCTGCACCTATACTGTGATTATAATTTTCTGATGGACCTCCTACAGAGAAATTGGTGCCATATTGGCAAATGTGTTTATTTATTAAATGAGCAGAAAACATAGACCTAATTGAAGAAAATGGTATCAAAAAGCAGTTCGTTCCATATTCCAGGTAATCAGCATGGCCAGATCTTTTACTGTATGTTTATTTCAAAGAGGAATATTAAGCACCACCTGTACTGGTCACAGAGGTCTAAAAGAAGGAAATAAGCATTTGTTAAGAGTCTACTATTTGGGGTGGCTAGGTGATGCAGTGGATAGAGCACTGGCCATGGAGTCAGGAGTACCTGAGTTCAAATCTGGCCTCAGACAATTAATAATTACCTAGCTGTGTGGCCTTGGGCAAGCCACTTAACCCCATTTGCCTTGCAAAAACCCAAAAAAAAACAAGAGTCTACTATTACTCAAAAATTCTGCTGGGGTATTATAAATATTATCTTATTTGAACCCATAACTACTTTGAGAGTAATTGTTCTTATCCCCATTTTACAGATCAGGAAGATGACACTGTCAGAGGTGTGTGACTTGCTTGTATTACCCAGCTACTAAATGTTTCAGATTGGATTTGAATTTAGGTTTTCCTGACTCCAAGTCTAATGCTCTATCTACTGTACTACCTAATTTCCTATGAATACAATGATTATCCTCATCAACTACCTTCTTCTGTTGACTTCAAACAATTTCACCAAAGATGAGGAACCAATGCTATACTTACAGAAAAGTCTAGTCCAAAATCTCCTTGGAATTAGGGCACAAGTTGAAGGAAAGGCATTGGCTTAGAGTGGAGACACTTTCTGTCTATTTTCCTCTTTTGGTTAGCTAATGCACCTGCAATCTACTATAGTATTTAAATAGTGAAATGATAATGGCAGTTCTTTATGATCATGTCATGTCTAAGACAGATATGTTCAATATAACATAACTCTAAATGTGGAGGGCACTTCAAAGTCCCTCTTATCATTCTTGTTCCTGGTACAAATATGGGCATATATCAAGGGTTCTCAGAGTGCTCACCATGCCACCCTGCCATGTGAAGACTGCATTTTCCACCAGAGCAGGTTACATTTCTAGAGTTTATCCTCTGACCACAAAAGTTATGAATGGCCAGATATATGTATAGGCAATCCAGGACTATATTTTTGTCAGTGGAAACTAAAGTCTGGCAGTTCCTATTAACCCATCTTTTAAACCAGCTTCCAAATCTACATTCAAGACACAGATGCCTCAATTGTTGTTATTAAGGCTACCCTAACTCAAAACCTTTAAGAATAGGAATATCTGTCAGATCCTGAGCCAGTAAACTTTCAAATTATATGTTACTCACTTCAATTTATGTGAGCAAGGAGGAATTTTATCTTATGTGATTCTTGCAGAAAAAAAATGGAGAATCATGGGCTAGATGATCATATAATTAGATTCACAACTGGTTGAGTGGCAAGATCCTAAGAGTAATCATTAATGGCTTCAAGTCAACTTGAAAGGATTTTCATGGAATGCTATGGGAATGTGCTTGCCACTATGCTAGTTAACATTTTTATCAATGATCTGAATTAAAGCATATGTGCCATCCTTATCAAAGTAACAGATAACACAAGTCTAGGAGGAATAGTTAACATGTGAGATGAAAGAGTCATATTTCAAAAAGATTATAAAGCTAAAAAAATTGCTAAATCTAACAAAATGAAATTTAATAGGAATAATTATAAAGTCTTATGTTTGGGTTCAAGTAAGTGACTTCATGAGTAAAAAATTGAGAAGGTATGATTAGATAACAGATTACTCATAAAGATAACTAGGGGTTTTAGTGGATTGGCACATAATAAGTGCTTGACAAATGTTAGTTGACTGATTACAAGCTAATGAGTCAACAATATCACAGGACAATCAAAGAACAGCAAATATGATCTTGGGCTTCATTAATGAAACATAGCTTCCTGAATCAAGAAGATGTTAGTTCCTCTGTACTCTGGTCTCCTCAGGACACATTTAAAATATTGTGTTCAGTTCTGAGACTTAGAGAAGTTTCTAGAGAAGGTAAACCAGGGTAATAGTAGGGCTGAATGTTTCACTTAGGGAGCCACAGGTCACCATTAAGTTTTAGAAGAGGCATAGAAAGGTAGCAGTCCAGTGCTGGTTACTACTTCCTATGTATATACTACCCATGAATATGGAAAAGAAACAAATTGGAATATTAAAAAATACCAGTGTTTTCCTATCACACACTTGCAGCAAAATTGGGTTTAATTCTCCCTGATGACAACTTGCCAAGAACTAAAAAGAGAGAAAATGCTAGTCATGCTAGACTTGGAAAACCACCTGCCAAGGATAGGGGTCACCTAGCAGGACTTAAAATGGGCACAAGAACAGAAAAGATGATGGGGAGATTAAAGAACAAAAGTTCCACTGTAGAAACTGAGAGACTAGGTAGGCAAAAATCTCATATACCTTCTGGAGATTTTGACTCCAAGCTTTCAGTACTGTGCTCCATTGTTTAATGCTTCAGTTTAGTCATGGATGGGAAAACAGTCTCTATCTTTCAATATTTCACATCTCAATTTGGGTGTAATTCCCAAAATTCTCCTAATAGCAGTTGGAATGACCTAGCCCACCATCTGGCTAAGATTGAGACAAGAATATGAATAATAGGTTTGGACTGTTGATGAAAGTTATTTTAATTGACAATCAAGAGAACTATGCATATGAATATGTATAAAAATTACCTATATATAAATATACATGTATGTATATAAAATACATATATATTAATGTTAGTTAAGGATGCTCATTCCATATATATATATATATATATATATATGTATGTATAAATATATATATGGTGAGAGAGAGAGATCTAGATCAAGAGATAGATAGCTAGAGAGATATCTATCTCTAGATCTAGATAAATTCAGCATTCAGGTATAGATATAAAAGAGTTAGTCAAGGATACCCATTTCCCCTAATTTGTTAGGGAGTCTCTCAGGCTTTAATAGTAGTTCTGTGACTTAGAGAGAGTTTTGGAAGATCCCTAGCTTCCCTTGAACGCAAAACATTCCCCTCTCAAACACTAGTCAAAACATTCCCCTCTCAAACAATTGCTTCTAGTAAGTATGAGGGATGATTGTGTTGTGATAACCCACTGATTAGGAAAGTTTTCTGACATTAGCAAGTCTTGGGATTTATAGTAAAGGATCAGGCTATTGCTCAGGTATGCTATGCTTTCTCATCTTTGATATCATAGAAAACACTAGACACTGGCTCATGCAATAAGGCCACATAAGCACAATAAGGGATGCAAGAATGGATTATGGAAGCTTCAAAAAATGGAAGAATAAGACAGTCAAGCAAGAGGAGAAAACATGGCTGGTAGCCATGGAGGCAAGTTTAAAATGTTTTTTTGAAGACAGCTCTATGGCAAGCTGACTATGATTTGAGATAACTAGTAACAAGTTAGGAATAAAGTCTTGTTCAATTACTAGTCCAGGAGATTGTTTGTGTCACGGACCCTTTTGGGAGGTTTAGTGATACCTATGAACCCCTTCCCAGAATTTAAATGAATGAATTAAAATTCAAAGATTACAAAGGAAAACAAGTATATTTAAATACAGATTATCTATCAGTCTATCTATCTATATTTTAATAATCAAGTATTTGGGTTGCAGGTGGAGAATACCTGTCCTAGATCCTGCATGTTAATTCTCAGACCCCACAAGCCCTGATGATCCTATTTCTTATCAATTGCACAACTGGGGGAATAGTTCCTCACTGCCAACAGGGTTGAGTTAGATTTAATCATTCAGAATAATATAGAGCATGAAATAAATACTCAAATTGAGACAAATTCCTACCTTTCAAACTTTGCTTATTGGAATAGTGTAATTACCTCCTCATAGAGCCCTCTTTCCTTTAATTATTCATCAGGGTTTAGGTGGTAGAGAGTTCTCTCCTACACACATGTGCATGCATGTGTGCATGCACATACACACACAGGCACACACACACATACACACACACACACACACACACACACACAGGCACATCGACTAGTTCCCTTCCCTGGTATCAGAACTTCATGGTTTGGTAGTCACACTTACTTGGTCCCCAAGAGTGTTTGGGATTCTTTGCTGTAGGCTGAAGCTGGATTAGTCATACATCAACTAGAGAAATCCTTTTTATCTTAAACATCCACTAGGGGCTCTTATAAATGAGGAGTCACAGGACAGAATCTCTCCTAGTGAAGACCAAATTCTCCTTCGCCTCTTCTCCCAACAAGAGTGATAGGAGTGAGACCTAGACCCAAAAGAACTATTACCATTTTCCCATTGGGCATGAACTTCCTAGCTTATGGATAGAATAAACAAGCATTATCTATAGTGAGAATGAAAAAAATATTTAAAAAATCCTCAAGTACTTAATTTAGTTACTTTTAGAAGGATCAGTTCTTTGAAGTCACTTAATCCTGACTGCCTCTCATCTAGGGCCATCTCCAGTTGTTGTCATTCATATCTGGCCACTGGATTCAGGTGGCTCTGGAGGAGAATGTGAAACTAGTGATTTAGCCCAGAACAAATTTATTTAAATTCAATTCACATGCTTGTCATGGCATCACCTCTTTGATGGCATGGTCTTCTTTGAGGTTGAAGGACAAACATCATAATCCTTTTATGACCAATTCCATTAATAGCACAAGACATAGAGGAAACACCAGGAAGACAGGTGGCATAGCACTTAAGAGTGTTGGCCAATGAGGAAGACCTCACTTTTAATCCTGCCTCAGACTTCCTAGTCATCACCTTTAATAAACAAATCCCTCAGTTTCCTCATTTATAAAAATAGTTCTTAAATTCTTTAAATCTCAGTTTCCTGTTCTGTAAAATGGAGATAATAGCACCAAGCTATTCAAAGGAGTATGAGCATCAAATAAAAAAATTCAAATGAAATGCTTTGAAAATCTTAAAATGCTATATAAATGTTGGTTTGAACCTGGGGTCCAAGGTTCCTTCAAGCCACTCACAGAGATTATGCTGACATTTTGTTGGTCCTTGGATAATAGAAAATCTCACACCTATGGCATAAGAATGGACAAAAGCAAACCCAAAATATGGTTTAAACCCTATAAAAGTATACCAGGTCTCTTTCCAAATGGGAAGAGGACAAGTATAGTCTATTTATGGTCTAGGTGGATGGCATCCAATACATAGCCACAAATCAGAGGCTTTAGCCACTGAAGGGCAGTTGAGACAATCTGACAGCAGCTGCCAAATCTTCCTTCTTAAGAGATATTTCTTTAATACTGAGTTCCAAAATCTAACAGCCCTTCCTTCATGGCTACTAGTTTCCAGTTTCTTGTACCTTGAAAATAATAGTTAATAGTAATAACTCATTTACTTATATATATATATATATATATTTATATATAACACTTTAAGATTTACTCTATATATGTGTGTATCATATGTGTGTTTATGGATGCATGTGTGTGTTTGTGTAGAGGAGAGAACTCTCTACAAGATAAATAATTAAAGGAAAGAGAGTTCTATGAGGGGGTAATTACACTAACCCAGTAACTGTGAGTGTGTGTATGTGTGTGTGAGTGTGTGTGTGTACATAAAACACTGTAAGATTTATGAAGACTCTTTAGGTATATTGGTTCATTTACCCACTGTATCAGATCCTTGTTCGAATTCAGATGGGTAGGTAATGATGATTATTGCCCATGTAGGTGATGAAAATGAAATATTAGAACCATCAATATGTGATCTAATATGATATTCTCCCATAGATTTCATTCAATAACTCCAGTCTTCCAAGTTTGGTTCTGTATTTCCAAGTCCCTCATAAGTGCACATTTCAGCAAGAGTGGCCTCATATTATGTTGGATAGCCATGTGGATTGTCCATAGTTCAGCCCATTGAGATGACCATCCTTGATCCCAGTCTTTTTCTTGGCACCCACAAATCATAATTTCTCAAAAGTGACTCACACAAGAGTCCTTCATCTTTAATGAAATCTTCCTGAAGTATATTCCCTTCAAACTAAGAAAGGAGTGGAAAGTGCATAAAGGGACAAGATCTTAGAATATCACCTCTCCATGAAACCTGTTAGGTTCACTATTGCCAGAATGATCACAATGTTGTATGAACTATTTTTAAATTTACAATTGAACTCTATTCAGCATGGCCAACCTAGTGGGAAGATGGATCACAGAATGAAAGGCATTTTGTATAATTGGGACCCAATGGTCGTAAGATGCATAATTATTGATGATTTTTTCTCTACCAAAATCTAATAGCAGGTATGTATGCTGCTTCTTAAAAGGCAAGTAACACTCAACACCTGATTGGGGTACCCTTCAAAACTTCAAAGGGGACAATTACTTACCTCCCAAGAAAGATTACCATAGAATATAGGCTGCATCCTGTTACTCAATAGATATTATCTAGCATCAGAGGTGCTTGACAGGTCATAATATCTGGATAGCAAAGTAGAATTCACAATCACTTCTCAGACTGCTTTGGAAGTCTACAGCAACAAGAAGTCCTACAAAACATTTCAATGTAGTTATGTTGCAAGAAAACAAGACCAAAACAACAGCAATAATAATAATAATAATAAAGTTAAAACTATGCTTCATTCTGTCTTCCTACACCATCAGTACTTTCTCTGGAGGTAAATAGCATTTTTCATCCTAAGTTCTTCTAAATTGTTCTGGAACATTGTATTGCTGAGAATGGTTGTCACAGATGATCATTATACAATTTTGCTATTACTGAATACAATGTTCTCCTGATTCTATTTATTTCATTTTGCATCAGTTCAATTCAGTCTTCTCAGGTTTTTCTGAAAGCCTCTTGCTCATTATTTCTTGTAGCACAATGGTATTCCATAACAATCATACAATAAAATTTGTTCAAAGATTTGCAAATTGATGGACATCCCCTCTATTTCCAAATATTTGCCCCCCTGAAAAGAAGTTATTACAAAATTTTTGTACATTTAGGTTTTTTCTTAGATCTCTTTGGGGTACAGTTCTGGAAGTGGTACTGCTGAGTTAAAAAGTATTCCCATAGTTTTACATTCCTTTGGGCATAGTTACTTTTCAGAATGGTGGGAATGGAGTGAACAATTCTTGAAGGTGGACCTGGACTTGATTCTGAGTCAACCCAAAAAAAGCATTGTATCATTAATGTAATGGATAATTATGGAGTCTGCCAATATCGGGGTAGATGTTTTAAATATAGTTATGTGATTATTTCTAATGTGACATAAATACCCTTTTCTAACAAGTGAAGACAGATTGGACTTGATGGATAGGATTAAGGTGCACACAGAGAAAGATATTCAATAGGTCTTTCATGTTCTAAAGATTTTCTCTACTTCTTGTAAGGAGGTAATAATATTAGGGATAATAGGAACTTGAAAATGAAAAATCTAAGTTCATTTTAATCAAAATGTGTGAAGCCATTAGACTTTTTACAGACCAGATAGGGAAATCAGATCAGGTGGTAAGTGCAGCTATCTCCTTCTGGCTATAATTGCTGAAGAATTGGGAATAGTTCAGTGATTGCATATGAATCTGGTGATAAATCTCATTGAACAAACCCATAGAGAAAGAAGTAGGGTTCTGATAGGTTCCCATCTAATTTTGTCAATCTTGATTCCTTTCACTGCAAGATGCAACCCCATGCCCATTTAGGATTTGGAGCCATGTCCTCTATTGTCTATAATAATAATATGCTCAACATAAAGAATAATTATTGCTATCTGGTAATTCATTTATCTCCTAGGACCTATTATGATTAGGGCTTAAGACAGTATTCCTCCTGCATCATCTTACTACCATTTTCTTGCCTCCTTCCAGTTTGACAGAACATCTTGAGATCATAAATCCCTCAGACTCAATGAAAGTCCAGTGAAGACTTTGTTCTTTGTACTTCCCTCACTGTATTGTCACTCTTGTGGATGGTCTAAGTGACCTAATTTAAAATAAGAATCAGGCAGGGAAATAGAGTCATAAATTCATTGATTTACAGGTAGAACATAATTTAGATGTTATCTACTCCAATTCCCTCATTTTTCAGATGAGGAAACTGAGATTCAGTGACATTGAGGATCATAAGAATAGTACATGAATCAAATCAGTTGCATACCTAGGTCTTCTTATTCCTTCCACTATGCAACACTATTTCTCTGATGATTAGCCTTGGTGGAGAAAATAATATTATACTCATGTATGACTTAAGGTGCCCTAATTTAAAGCAAAAAATTCAATATATATATATATATATATATATATATATATATATTATACATGAATTTATATATGTATGCATAGTTTATACACACACACATACACACATATATGTGAGGAAATAGACTTAGCGACATTAAGAATCACATAGTTAACAAGTATCTGAAGTGGGATCTGATTAGGTCCAGCACTCTAACCATTATACCATACTGTCTTTCTAATATCTAATTTAGGGGAGAAAATCATCATCATCATCATAATAATAATAATATTATAATAAATTTATATAGTACTTTAAAGGGTACACAGTATTTTATATTATTTAATCCTATACTATAACTATAAATGAAGTACTAAAGATATTTTTATTAACATTTTACACATGAAGGAACTGGATCTGAGAGCTTAAGCATATTCCCAAAGGTCAGGTGATTGAGATGACATTCAAACTAAGGTTATCCTGCTTCCAAGTCTAGCAAACCTACTACAAGTGCTACTCCTGGCCACCCCTTCATTCCATAGAGACCAGGGTTTTGACTATCTATAAATGCACAATTGGCATTGTCCATCATTGCAGGAAAACTAAAAATCAATGGAATTCTCAGAAAGGGCAATCTTAGAGAAATCCAGATTCTCATCAGTTTGGGTCATTGAATTGGATAGGGTTTAATAACCACCAGTAAGTAAGTCTCTTTGAGTGATGAAACTATTAACAAGGGTAAGAGGAATATGAAGGAAATAGCCTACTAGGAAATTCTGCTGCCTAAAAGTTAGCATACAGTCAGTTTAATACCACACGAGGCCAGAGTAAAGAGAATCTGATTGTCCTATCTGAAGGAAAGTCAATGACTGAGACTAAGGCCTGTTTAAAAGAGTTTGAACTGAATTAGGATCAATAGGATCATTAATTTAGAATTGAAGGAATCATCTAATTCAACTATTTTGTAAAATTGCATTGGATGGAATAAAAATTTGTTTTTGTTGTTATTCATTCATTCATTTCAGTTATGCCTGACTCTTCATGACCCTATTTGGTTTTGTTGTTGCTGTTTTGTTTAGACAAAAACACTAGAGTGGTTTTCCATTTTCTTCTCTATTTCATTTTATAGCTGAGTAAATAAGGCAAAAAGAGTTAAGTTACTAGCCCAGAGTCTCACAGTAAGTGTTTTGAACCAGATTTAAAGATGTCTTCTTGATTTCAGGGCTGGCACTTTATCACTGAAGCACCTAGCAGGCCAGAATCAGCATAGATAAGCCAATGCACACCCCAGAGTTATGTGACAAGGAAAAGAAGATGGAAGATCCTAGAAGAAGTTCATGATGATATACAACATTCACTAGACTCTTCACCACTGAGGGGTGGGGAGTGGAAAGGTAGAGTGGAAGAAAATTATGTAACACAAATATGCAAGTGGATAAATGTTGAAAAACTTTCATAACATGCAATTGGAAAAATAAAATAAAATGTCAATCAAAAACCAAGAAGTATGTGGTGAGCTCTCTCTAGCATCCCTTTGCACAAAATACATTGATTATCTGTCCAGTTGTGGAACAAAGTTGCTCAACACCAGTGATTTCTGGCTACTTAAATTACCATATATCTGTGATCAAGGCCAGCAAGGATTTTTCTTCTCTCTGGTCAGGTTCACAGGTATATGTCCTAATTCTCTAATTCTGGTAGAGATCCTTAAAATAGAAAATCTACATGGATTTAAAATAAAATTCTCTACTCCATCAATGAATGAATCAATCAACAAGAATGTTTCAAAACACCTACTTAATAAAGGTGGCATGCTTATATGTGCCAAGCACTTTTTAGTTGTCAGATATACATGAACAAAGAATGAAACAATACTTGATCACAATAAATTTACATTCTAATTGAAGAGACAGAAAATATAAATTAAAAATATTTATAGTATGAATAAAACATTAATAAATAAATTCCATAATCAGAAAGTCTAAGGAGATAGGTCACCAAGATTTTGCTTGGCTTCTTCTGGTTATTTTTGATAAATTCTTGAGATTTCTCTAGGCTTATCATGCCCTTTTTGTGAGTAAGGTCAATAATCTTATTACTAGGATAGCTTCAAATGGTCTCTCCATGGTAAGCCTAGGGTCAAGAGAAAAATACTTCTAAACACCAAGAAGAGGATCTGCAAGATGAAACTCAAAGACATCTGGAATATAAAGACCATGACTGGTTCCTTTTCTAAATAGGAAAGAAAGAAGTCACAAAGTTAGGACACAACTTGGAGTAATCAACCACTCAGATATTTGTATTCCAGAGAGCTAGTCTCAGGACTTACCAGTCAGATCTCATACTTGACCCTGATAATCTGCTGAGTCTCCTTGCAATTCATAAATGCCTACCACCAAGTCTTACATGTGTTATTCATCAATTTCAGTTTTGCTTATTGGATTTTTTTTAGATTCCTGAGAATAATAAAAGTAGAAAATATAGGTCTATATTCAGCCCTTCTGGATTGGAATACTGATCTTGCCTTTCATATTGGATATCTCAAACTGGATGTCCATAGACAACTTAAATTCAACAATCAATCAATCAATCAATCAATCAATACATACTTATTTAATGTCAACTATGTGTTAGGTTCAAAGTTAAACAATGGTGATACAAGAAGAGAAAAAAGACAATCCTTGCTCTCAAATTGTTTATAATCTAATGGGATATACATCATACAAATAAACAAAGCAAATTATATATAAGACAAATAGGAAGTGATTGAAAGAGGGAAGGCACTGTTAGTAAGAGTAGTCAAGGAAGGCTTCCTGTTGGGACTTAAAAGAAGTCAGCGAGGTCAGTACTTGCACTGTAAGGGGAGAGAAAATGCCTAGAACCAGGAGATGTAGTGTATTGTTCATGAAATAGCCAGATAACCAGGGTCCCTAAATTTAAGATTCTTTATCAGGCAGTGAAGTAAAAGAAAACTGGAAAGGCAGGAGGGAACTAGGTTATAAAGGACTCAGAATGCCAAGCAGAGTATTTTGTACTTGTTTTTTGGAGCCACTTGAGTTTGTTGAGTAAGGGGATGACCTGATCTGATCTGTATTTTGGGGAAAATTACTCCAGGGATTGAAAGGAGTATAGACTACAGTGGAGACAGTTGAGACAAGATGACCCACCATCAGGCTATTGCAATCTGCATCAATTTTTGATGTTAGGGTTAGGTTTTGCAGCACTTCTGGAGGAAGATCTGGGCTGTATCTAATGCTGATTTCTTGGTATTTTGAGTATTGTGTTGAATGTTACAGGCTCTCAGAGAAATACTGAAGATGTATGTTTTCAATGCTCCCAAAGTGGTCTATTGAAAAGCAACATTTAATTATTTCCCTCTTGTGTATATGAAGTTTTTGCAGTAAAGTCCCAAATGATATTTTATCTAGATTATGTCTTTAACTAGCTATTTGGTTCAACTCTTGCCAAGTATAGATTAGCCTTCCTTTCTTTATAATACTATCCTATTATCTTTGTTGTGGACCCCCTTTTCTTCTATATTCATACTACTTCTTTGGTGTTCTCATCAGTTCCCATAGATTAAATTATCGTCTCTATGCTACTGGATTTCAGACCTACTTGTCAAACTCCAACTTCTCTGCTGATCTACAGTCATGAGTCTCTGGCCTACTAATTAGACATTTTGTACTAAACGTCTTGTAGACATCTTAAATGATATGTCAAAACTGAACTCATTATCTTTCCCCAAAATTTCCTTCTTCCAAATTTATTCATTCTTATCAAGGACTCTACTATCCAGTCTCCTAGGCTCCAACCTATATATCCTCAGCTCCTCAATATTTCTCAGTCCATATCCAATATGTTGCCAAAGATTGTCAATTTTACATTTGCAGCATCTCTTGAATATACTGTCTTCTCTTCTCTGATACTACCACCACCCTGGAATAAGTACTTAACATCTCACACCTGGAATATTTTTTCATTGCTGAGCACCTCAGTGTAGGAAGGCTCAGCTTTCTGGATCAGTCTACCTGTCTTAAGTCTCCCCACTGCAGGCCACCTCCTACTCAATCTCCAAAATTATTTTCATCATCAAAGAAGATTGCTTCAGCTTTGGTACTCACTCTTCATTAGATCATTTGTCCCTATTCCTCAGATTTGAAGGCTAAAGGATAGAGCAAAAACCTCCTCCCAAATCCCTGTAAAGAGGATTCCAAAGACTAGCAAATTCTTCATTTCCCCAAAATTTCATTCTTTGAATTCTACATCACCATCATCATACTTCTCATGCCTGAGTACCTTCTCCTCTACCCACCCCTTCCCAATCTACATTTTAGCTTCTTTCTGTATATTGCCTTCTCAATTAGATTATAAGTGTTTTGAAGGCAAGTATTATCTTTCTTTTTCTTATTTTTATTCTTCTTGCTTAACCGAGTGATTGGCATATGGTACACACTTCATAGGTATTGTATTGTATTGCTTTGCAATGTGTTACATTTGCATGGTTATCCCTCTACAGACTGGCTTAGGTCCTGGAAATGAAATCCTACTCTAAGCCAAAGATCTGAGCTACACCACTGGGTTTGATGCTGAGTTGAACTTTCCTTTCTCAGTATGCTGGCCACGGACTCCCTACCCTGAATGGAATCTGGTGTGTAGGTTAGGAGTATAACATGGAAATGACTAGTGGGCATCAAAGCTGCCTATTGGTACCTATCCCCATCAAAGACCTACATATGAGTTTGGTGGAGTCTGGATATAGGTTTGGAATTTCTTCTTACCCTGATGCACTTCCTCTCCCTGGGAATTGGAGTGCCTGACCTGTTGTAAGCTCTTGGTCCAACTCCCTAGTATCTGCAGTTCTTTCTCTGTCTCCTTTGGGCAATCTAGACTAGACAAATGATTGACTGTGACTTTTTTTGAATTTCCTCATAGGATGAGGGCTGAGGCACTTCTGGAACTATTTAGATAAGATTTGTGGAGGGAACATTAGTTTCACTGGTTCCTACTACTCTACCATCTAAGGGCAATAATCTATAATAAACTTAGAAAGGAGTTAAGTTGTCAAAGCATTTAAATGTGAAGTACAGGAGTTTGTAATTGGTTCTAGAGGTAATTCAGAACCACTGGAATTTACTGGGCAGGGAAATGATTCAGTTAGACATTTGTTTTATGAATAACACTTTGGCAGTCATGTGGGCTATGAAATCACAGAGGAGACTCAGGAGACCATAAAATTCCATAAATGGTACCAGAATAGGGGTCTGAACCAATTTTTTTTTCCTTTAGCAAGAAATAACTATAATTCTATAACTTGTTCCTCAGCCCTCCCTTCACCAAAAGCTATTCTGCCTTGGAGACTTGACCCATAGGGTCAATTTATCTTCTTTTAGCTAATTGCCCCCAAAGTGGATTTGATCAAGGAGACTGTTCAAAGTAAAACTTGGGTGTAATTCTTTTCTAGTTTATCCAAAATGAGAATGGCAGGATGACCAAACACTACATGGTCATTCAATGTATCATATAGATATTGTTTATGGAATATTTTTTATTTCACATCACAAAAAATAAGAATAAAGACATTCAAGAGACCATGAAAAAATATAGTAATAAAAATGGTTTGAATAATGCTTACCTACCCTCTTCTAAAGGACACTAACTTGATGTTTCTCTATCTTCCTCTGAAGTCCTGGACAGTCATCTCAAAACTCGTAGTAACACCTTTTTGGATTAGGTTAGATTCACTTTTGAGCATCATAAACAAACAAAACACTTTTCATAGACTCTGAACTGACTAATTCACTAGCTTTGCCATTCAGGGACCATATAAACAGCCCTTTGGTTTTTTTTCCTCTAAGGAATAGGATGAATCAGAAAACCTTTCTTGAAGATCCAATCACAAAACTTTCATCCAAAGGAGTTCTTAAATTTGAGGTTACCTATGAGGCAATTCTCAAAGTTGCTATTGTTCAGGAAATCTTCTTCTAGAATGACAAATTCCAAGCTCATGCTATCTAAGGAATCCAAAATTCTCTCTTGAGCCTAGGAAATTGTTGTTTAATCCAAGCAAATGGACAAACTTTTTTTTAGGCACTTAGTACTCACAGGCACTATTTAAAGTGATTGAAATTCAAAAAATGATACAAAGCAGTCTCTTTTCAAGAAAATCACATTTGAGGAAGAGTAAGAAGTCAAGTGTCAATGAATCCCAGAGAACAAAGTCTTGTAGTTGCCTTAAATGATATGTCCCATTTTATTTGTGCTATTGGCAGTGGGAGTTGCCCAAGAGATAAGGGTCTTGATCCCAAACCAGTTGATAGAAGGGAAAAAGATATAAGAAGACTGGAAAAGAAAGAAGAGTCCAGGTTATAAAGGGCTTAAAAATCCAAATAAATTATTTCATATTTGAACCTGGAGGTAAGAGGGAGATATTGGAGTTTACTGGAAAATGTGACATGATCTGCCTTGTATTTTATGAAGATCAATTTGACAACTGAAAGGAGAATATCCTGGATTGGTGAGAAACTTGAGTTAGGAAGAAAAATCAGAAGGTAAAAACAAATGTGAACTTTGAATTAAGAAGAGATCAAACTATGAAAAAAAACAGAGTCTTTGAAAGGAAATCATTCTTTCCCTCTCTCCTCACCCCAACTTGTCTGTAGCAGAGTGATGACATTGTCAGAGAAGAGAAGAAGACATATACAAGAGCTATTGTGAAGGTTCAATTGACAAGACTTGGCAACAGATTAAATATGAAGCATGAGAGAAAGTAAGAAATCAAGGGTGAAACCTTTATTATAAACCTCTGTCCCTGGGAAGATAGTAATAGAGAAAATTGAGAGGAGGAAATTTGAAGAAAAAATCACAAACTGAATTTTGGACATGTTACATTGAATATTACCTACAGGGCACCTGGTTCAAGATTCAGCATCAGAAAGTATCTTTGATCTTTCTTCTTAAGTTACATTTAAGTCCATGTCTTACAAGGCCATGTCTTTCTGATTTAAGTTATTACTGTTCCTGATAGAGAGTAGGAATAAGGCAGAAAGCCTCTTTCTTTCCACGATGGAAAAAGAAGCTAAGTCTTCAAAAAGTCCATCAAAGAGCATCACCTTATTTTTAATAGCCAAAGGAAAGAACAGTTGATCCTCATTCAACTAATAATGAGTTCCTTGTATCCTAAAAATTGTCATCAATGCCTCATTTCTGTCTCTTCATTATTTTAATACTGGTGGGGTGGAGGGATTTGGGGCAGGGAAACAAAGAAGGATGAATCTCTCCAATCTGATTAGGAGTTAACAATGAATGACCTTTCTCCCATAATTTCATTGTTGATTGTGAAAGTTCACAATTTGATCAAGGATACCATCAAATGATAACATGAACATACTATTAAAAGGTTTAATCAGTTGTTTTTTTTTTTTAAAAAGGGAATACAGACAGACAGGGGGATAGAAGCAGAGGAGCCTCTTCAATCACTGGATGTTTGAAGGATGACTGAAGGTAAAGGGATGATGAATGTTACTAAAGGATCATGATCCACCAGTATGACTTCCTCCCTTAATCCCTGACCCAGTTAAAATTGGCCCAAATCCTTGTCTCCCATCTTCAAACATATTTCTCCTGAGAAACCTATTCCTGTCTGACCAGCACTCCCCTCTGACTCTTTGCAATCATGTGATGCCAATCATCACTCAGGGGAACTAGAACTGGTACATAGTGGCTAACCACAGGTTAGAACTTAATCAGAAGCATCCTTTGATATCCCTTGCAGGATTTACAGGAATCCTCTTAATACTTGAAAATGGAGTCAAGTTGCTTGCAAGTGAACTGTGCGGTTGTGGCTGAAAGAGAGAGAGAGAGAGAGAGAGAGAGAGAGAGAGAGAGAGAGAGAGAGAGAGAGAGAGAGAGAGAAAGAAAGAGAAAGAAATGGAGAGTTTTTGTTTTTCTGATCTTTTGTCAATTCTATCCTGCTCACAGCACTAGCTTCTGTTTCAGTCCTTAACAGCAATTATGGGTCTTAGAGGGGGTTTCACAAAAGAACAAGACAGATCAGTAATGCATAAAATAAAAGACCTCTCATTACACCACATTTTAACTCAAACAAAGATCTAAAGCAAAACACCCAGGACAGCACGAATAAGGAAGAAAAGACACAACCAGTTCAGAAATCAGGTTTTTGAATGCTCTGATCTTCAGGTCTCAAAAGAAGGAGGAGAGTGGCATCTGTGCTGCCTTCAAGCCTGGCATATGTCTCTCCACTCATCTCTCCATGGACTCCAATAGACTACTTCTCTTCTATTCATAAGATGTTAGATTCAAAATAACCTTCATTCCAGGAAAGTTCTCTAAGGTCAATGAGGGTCATGGATTTTATTTGTAGTATTGGCAGTGGGAGCTGCCCAAGAGACCCTCTATCAATTGATTTACTCCCAAAACCAGTTGAAACAAGTATAGAAGATGATGAACTAGTATCAAGCAAAATGAAGTATTATTATGTTAAAGTATAAAGAAATGTCAACACTGTTGCCCCTTCAGAATGAATGAAATTTTTATTTAGTCCAGTTTGCTGGAATCAGAAAGAATCTAGTCATTTCTGGTCAAAGGATTGACCATGTTCCCAGGAGCTTTTAAAAGCAAGACATAGCTTAATAACAAGAAAGTTCAGGGAGGAAATGGATGCAAAAAATGTGAACTGTGAATTAAGAAGAAATCAAACTATGAAAGAAAACAGAGTCTTTGAGAGGAAATCATTCTTTCCCTCTCTCCCCCAACCCCAACTCATCTATCAAGAAATGCAATCGTCTCACTTAGTTGGAGACACTATATTCAGTAGGGAAGAGGTCAAGTGAGTAAGAGCACAAGACCAAGAGTTTTGTGACTTAAGAAGGTTAGCTCTGGTTTTCCAGTGAGAGATGACCTATGGAATACAATAGTCTGAAGGAGCCAATCTAGCCCCACTAAGGAGAAAGGCAGAACCCTTTGAGTTCAGAAGGGGGAAGTGCTGGGACTATTAATATTCCTTTCTCATGTGTCTCTGTACTTATAGTGAATGCAATGTGTGGGCTCATTCTTCCATCTTGATGTGTGTATTTATTAGAAAATAGATTCCAAATTTATTGTTACTATTATTCTTACTATGGCATTACACCAAATATCTTTTCTTGAGTGGAAATTTTGGGGCTATAAATAGCATAGACACAAATAAATATATCCAATGTATAAAGAAATTAAATATAAACTGAATATAATTTTGTTAGTGTTTATAAATTAAATACAAAATTTATGTAAGTACATAAGTTGAAATTGCTTTGAAGTTGCATGCAGTTGTCCCACTGGGGATTCAAGTTTTGTGTGTGAGTTTGATGTATGCTGAGGGTGGGGAGAAGAGTAGTTCAGAGGGGTGCTACTTATTTAAAAAAAAAAGAAAACATTATCATCTAAGCATATGATTGTTTTACTCTTGCTGATGTTAAGCACTTATTTACATACCAGACATGGTGAGATAAAAATGCAGTGATTGAAACAATCTCTACTCAAGTGAGTTTATATTCTAATGGAGCAGTCAAAGAAAAAGGCATATATAAGTAAAAGTAGAAAAATTATAAAGAAAATTAATAAATATGAAACACAAGGCAGTAGTTTATAGGATCAGAAAAGATTTAATTTAGTTTGGAAGTTGGTACTTTATAACTGAATCTTATTTTGCAAGGCAATGGGGTTAAGTGACTTGTCCAAGGTCACATAGATAATTATTAAGTGTCTAAGGCAGGATTTAAACTCAGGTCCTCCTGA
Organism: Macrotis lagotis; assembly: GCF_037893015.1. NCBI lineage: Eukaryota > Metazoa > Chordata > Mammalia > Peramelemorphia > Peramelidae > Macrotis > Macrotis lagotis. The sequence goes on from NC_133658.1 coordinate 150,123,626, forward strand.
CTCTAGGGCCAGTGCTCTATCCACTGTGCTACCCAGCTACCCCTTTATAACTGAATCTTGAAGGAAGAAATCGACTACGAGGGAAAAGTGAGGAGATAATTTATTCAAGCATGGGAGATACTCAATGCAAAAACATGAGAGATAGAGTTTCAAGTGTGAGGAAAAGAAAGAAAATCATTTTGATTTTTACAGAGTACAAAAACGGGAGTGATGTCTAATGAGGCTGAGAAGATAAGTTGAGGTCAGGTTGAAAGAACTTTAGAGACTAAACATAGAAGTTTGTTTGATCCTAGAGGTAATAGGAAGTCATTGGAGTTGTTTGGAGAGGGGAGTGAGATGATCAGAACTTGTTTAAGGAAAATCTCTTTGGCAGCAGTGTGGAAGACGGATGAAAGTTAAGAGCTGAGTCAAGGAACCCAAATGGGAGGTGAGAGTTGATAAGGGCCTGAACTCAAGGTGATATCTGTGAGAGCAAAGAGAAGAGATTTTATTTAAGATATTTTGTGGAGGTATAAATAGCAAGATTTGAGAATAATTTGATAGGTGGGGTGAGATGATGCTGAGATCATGAATCCAGGAACCTAGAATGATGATGGTATTTCCAACAAAAAGAGGGAGGTTTAGAAGAAGGGGAGGATGTGGAGGAAAGAGTTCTGTTTTCAACCTTTCGAATTTAGTATGTCTATAGGATATCAAGTTTCATGTCTAATTAGTGATGAGGAATTAAGAGATGGGAAGATAGACCCATAGCATATAGGATATATATGAGAAAATGACTCTGTCCCTCTCTCATATAGATAGATAGATAGATAGATAGAGAGAGAGAGAGAGAGAGAGAGAGAGAGAGAGGGAGATAGATGTGTAAGGGAAATTAGATATATATGTGTTTGTGTGTCTGTGTGTGTGTTTATTTCTGTATATATAATTATTTAAAGATTCTATAGAGATCTAATTCAAGAGGCCCAACAAAACTAAATAGGGAATTCAAGCATGAGTTTTTGAAGTTTTCATAAAATATTAAGGAAGAGATGTTAGGCAGAAAGAGGGGTTATACTTAATGCCCAGAGCAATGTCTGTCTGACTCAAGTGAGTCTGGGGTTTTTTGTTCTATCACAGGAGTTTCATCAAATACATGCAAAAATGCCCAACAACGTTGTCTGTAAGGAGAAAGAAAAGAGTCATAGGAGAAAATATCAGTACCTAACCCTGGGGAAACTAAGAAGTGAACTAATCAATTAATCAATGAGCATTTATTAAATGTCTGGTATGCGCTAAGACCTGTTCTGAGTACTGGGGTTAAAAACTAAAAAAGTAAAGAGTTCTATATCCTCAAGAAAATTTATATTCTTTGGAGGAAAATAGCATAGACACAAATAAATATATCCAATGTATAAAGAAATTAAATATAAACTGAATATAATTTTGTTAGTGTTTATAAATTAAATACAAAATTTATGTAAGTACATAAGTTGAATATAGATTTATGCAGGCATATAGAAATTAAATACAAGTTGAATATAAATTTATGTAAGCATGTAGAAATTAAATATAATTTGAATATAAATTTATATAACTGTATAGAAATTAAATATAAATTTGCATCAGTATATAGAAATTAAATAAATTAAATTTTAAAAGTTCTTTATGGGGGTAAAGCAATAGAAGCTAGGAGGATCAGGAAAGCCTCTATAAAGAAGACACACTTGAAGAGAGCTGTGAAGGAAAAAAAGGAATTTAAAAGTCAGAGATGAGGTGGAAGCCAAGGGACATTCATCATTCAAACTGTATCATCATGGTCCTGTAGAGGTGCTGAGCACTGAGGGATTTCTTAAGCTAAGACAAAATTGTTGGTGATTCATTTGGTCATTGTTGTAGAGGTTTCAGCTATCTTTAACATGTAAATGATCTTAGTTGTTAGCCCTGAGATTTGAGAAGGATATGACTGCTTTGCTGTGATCTCTTACATACATCTACTACATGGGCAAGTCTTGCTGTGTTTCAAAAAGTCAGGAAAGTCACAGATATCTTTTGCTCTCTTTAAGTTAGGCTACATTTGATATTGCCTCAGTCTCTAGAAGTTAATCTTCTAGCATTAGAAGAATGGGATGATCAAGTCTAGCTTAGACATCCAAGAATTGCCAATTGGATATAGCACCTCTCTGAGACTCCAACCAATCAACCTCAGATGTGGTCTGAAAGTCCTGGATGCATAGCATATTGTTTCAGACATGCAGCTTCATTTTGGATGAGAATAAGTATTGAATCCATCCCCAAGGCACCCAACAACTTTTTACCACTGGCATTTATTTGTCATTAACTAGTAGAAGTAAAACAATATCTTTCCCAAAAATAAGAGACCTATCTCCAAGGAAGGCCCCACATATAGAGGGTGGGCAGAATGTGGGAGGAACAGACTAAATAGGTCAGATGTTGACAGCTTTGTGGTTAGACCCCTTGGATAAGAAGCATGTTCCCTGAATCAGTTTCAGAAACTTGAAACTGGTTTAATATAGGCCCCATATTGCAGAGTCCTAAATAAATAAGTCATGGATCTTTGTATAGAAAGAGGATTCCATTGCCTCTGCTATGAATATAGCAGCAGTATACTATCACAACACATTACAAAAAAAGTATACTTTGGGACAATAACACATGGTATTCCACTAATACACTCCACCTCTCATTTCCTCCCCTTCCACCCCTCATGAAAAACAGGATCCATCAAGTGTCTTTATTAATAGCCTTGTTCAGTACGACCTTTAGTTAAGAGAGACTTAACCTTGAGTTAAAAATTGGGGAACTATGAACAGTACAAAATGTTCTTTATCCTCCATGACAGGGAGGGAGGGAGGAAGTAAAAGAGCCAAGAGGAGGCAAAACCAGGAAAAGATTGTTCCATTTTTTTTAAAATTACTGATGAATAATTTAGTCAAATGAGCCTGTGAATGTTAGACAATATTGCATTACAAAATAAATCAATTATGATGGGGTGGCAGGATAGGAGGGGGAGAAAGAAATCTCAGCTCATTGAAAAACATTGCAAACTCTGGTGATTTTTCCTTTATTAAAAAAAAGTGAAATCTCATTTAAATAAGAATCTGTTACAATTGCTACAAAGTCATTCCAGTGATTTCTTAATAGAACAGCCCCCCCCAAAAAACCCTGTCTGCCAGCCACTGGTATTATCTTTTTCGATTAAAATTCTTCTCCTGTTGTTGGAAGGTTAACTTTGAACTCACAAAGCAGTGTAGCACATAGGAGTTGTGGAGTTAGTTGTCTGTAAATATGCATAAATTAGCATTCACTCAGCCCACGTGGGTTCTCCTAGGATGCCTGTGAGCTCCACCAATGAAACTACAGCTAGGGTGTAGTTGGATGTTCCTTTGTCCAATGGAAGGGAAAAGATAATGTTACTTGGCTTGGAATAAGATCCTCAGTGGCTTTTTTTTTTAATAATACAAAACTGAAAATAAAAAAAATCCATCTGTTATGACGGCAGTTATGAAATTGGGACCTTAACAGAGTAATCGTTTTCCATGTCACTGTGCAGGGCCAAGTCACTCACAGGAAATGATTGGTATGTGATATGAGGGGTACTGGAGTCCAGTACCCGAAAATATGACTCCTCCTATTTCATCCTGTCCCCACCTGGGTTATTCCATACCTGAAATACTAGTCATTAGTTCTTCTGCCAGGTTTAAGAGTTATTCTCTTCTCATCATTCTCCCTTAAAAGACAAATAGTTCTGGCTAACTGAAACTTAATTTCCTTTAGCAGAAAGTAGTTGGTCCATTATGTTTGCTCATCCTTGGCCTGAGAAAACAGGTCAAGAACCCTGAAGGGACAGAGGCTACAGAGGTTGAAGTCCAACAGTCAGAATGCGTGAGAGGAGAGATAAACAAATTTGGTCTGCTTTCCAATTGGACTCAAAACGGGGTCAGGTCTCATTCCACCCACACTTTAAGAAGCAAAATGGCTATACTACCACACCTATCCTCACCAACTCATAATCCAGCCTTCCAAATTCACCAACAATTCAAACCCATTTAAGCCCTTTTAATCTAAATGTTTGTTTTGTGTATGTAAATTTCCTGGCCACTAGAAATATAAAGATAATTTTTTAAAACAACCCCTTCTTCAAGAAAGTAGTTTAATGTTCCCCCAAGACTTGAAATGAGAGATACAGGCATAAAACTGAGGGCTGGTGTAGTAGTGGGGATAGAGGAAGAGAGGAAGGGAGAGTATTCTGCTACTACCAGGTCTAATCCTTTGCAAAAATTATGTAGGAAGTTATCCTTAAATGCCCTTTCCCAAGATATAATATTTGTGTATCTAAGGATACAGGATGGGGAAGATGGTACACTGAAAAAAAAATAGCTGCCGTTGCAGTTAGGATTCAAATACTGTTTCTGACACAAACTCCCTGTGTGACCATAGACAAGTAACTTAGCTGCATGTAAGTATTCCAGGCAAATCAATAGGATTAGAAGTACATATCTATATCTATCTCTATCTCTATCTCTCTCTCTCTCTCTCTCTCTCTCTCTCTCTCTCTCTCTCTCTCTATATATATATATATATATATATATATATATACATATATATACATACATATATATGTTTATATGCAAATATGTATGTATATTAAATATATATTTTAAGTCATAATATGCATATAAAATTTATTTTCCAACTACATGCAAAGACAGCTTTCATCATTCATTCTTCTGTTAGATTTTGAGTTCCACATTTATCTTTCCACATTTCCTTTCCCTCCTCCCTTCTCCCAATAGCAAGCAATGTGATATGTTATATATGGTCAACTATGTTAAACATTTTTTCACATTAGACATTTTGTGAAAGAAGAATCAGAGCAAAAGGAAAAAATCATTGGACTGAGAAAAAAGCATAAAACATAAAATAAAATTTAAAAAATGGAATTTAGTATGCTTTAATCTGAAATGAGACTCTATACTTCTTTCTCCGAGTGTGGATGGTATTTTCCATCTCAAGTCCTTTAGAATTGTCTTTGATCGCTGAATTGCTCAGAAGAGTTAAGTCTATCATAAATGATCATCTCACATTGTTGCTGTTAATATGTACAATGTTCTCTTGGTTCTGCTCACTTCAGTTAGCATCAGTTCATATAAGTCTCTCCAGATTTTTCAAAGTCCACTAGTTCATGATTTTTTACAAAACAATAGTATTCCATCACATTCATATACCACAACTTGTTTAGCCATTCCATAATTGATGGGTATTCACTCAATTTCCAGTCTTTGTCACCACAAAAAAAGCTGCTATAATTAGTTTTGTACATGTGGGGTTTTTATTCTCTTTTGCGTACAGATTTATTGCCCTTTGAGCATAGTACCAATTTGCTCTCCAGAGTGGCTGGAGAAGTTCACAACTCCACCTATAGTGCATTAGCGCCTCAGTTTTCCCACATCCCCTCCAGCATTGATCATTTTCCTTTTTTTTTTTGTTACATTGATCAATATGATAGATGTGAGATGGTATTTCAGAGTTGTTTTAATTTGCATTTCCCTAATCAAAATTGATTCAGAATATATTTTTCATATAAAAATAGATAGCTTTAATTTCTTCATCTGAAAACTGACTGTCCACATACAGGCAAGTGATGAAGCAGCAGGTATAGATATACTGAGAGTTGTGGTCATAGCCCTGCACATAGGTGGCCCAGGGCCATAAATTTATTTCTCCACTGAAATCAACAGTGAGATTCAGCAGTCCCCTAGGTGACTGAGCAGCCCTTTTGCAGATTGCACTGCTCACCTCCTGATGTGAGGAAGGGGCCAGAAAAGGTGCTCTAAAAATTGTCTACTTACCCGACCCTGGTGTGGTTCTGTGACAAGAGGTGAATCCCACAGTTCAGTCGAGACAGAAAAAAATCTACAAATTTATTCAAAGAAGAATCCATTCACCATCAGTGCATGGTGGGCACACTTAAAGATAACACAAGATCCAATAGGCCTGAAAGATGAATAGCTCTTGTTGAAAGACAATACAGCAGGTATGGTATTCAATTAGCAGCCCTGAGTGTAACAAGGTTGGCAAATGAAGAAATGCTTACTGAAGTTGGAGCTAGATAAATATTTTTTCTGGGGTGGACGCAATGAAAAGGAATGCCATGAAGCAGGGGTAGGTTTTGCAATCAAAACCAATCTAGTCAGCATTCTTGATTATCTACCAAAAAGATGAATAACAATGAGATTGCCATTTCCAGAAAATGTCATGTCACTATCATCAGTGACTATGCTCTTATTATGACAAACAGTGATGAAGCTACAGAAAAATTTTATGAAGACCTGGAGAGCCATATCATCAATGTACCAAAAGAAGACAAGCTTATAATTCTTGATGACTTTAATATTAGGGTAGGCTCAGATTACCAGACATGGCAGGGTGTCCTTGGGAGGAATGGAGTTGGAAAAAGCAACTGCATTGGTCAACTACTACTGAAGACTTGCTCATCTCATGACCTTCTCACTGCAAACACTGACTTTTGCTTACTTAAATGCATTAAAACTTCATAACAAACATTGGCATCTATTAAACTATGTGATTGTAAGAAGAGACAGACAGGATGTGAGAGTGACAAAGGCAATGTGTGGGGCAGAGTGCTAGCTAGACTGATCATAGACTCATCCTCTCTAAGCTAAATATCCACACTCAACCAAAGTGGCAGCCCCAAGGCAAAATGAATACTAGAAGAATTAATGTTAAGAAATTAGAGTGTCTTTCTTAGCAGGAACAGTGTGTTACTAACTTGGAATGAAAACTGAACCAAAACATAGTTGGCAACAGTGAAGCAGAAAAAGAGGGTGCAGCTTTCAGAGATCTGGTGTTCAGCACTGCTTTTTCACATCTGGGCCAGAACACCCACAAACACCAAAGCTGGTTTGATGAAAATGGTGGGGAAATACAGAAGCTGCTAAATGAAAAACAAAAACTCCACAGGATTTGCATTTCTAAGAAGGCAGCATTTAATTCCATTAAATGTAAAGTCCAATTGAAACTGAGAGAGTTACAGGACTCTTGGCTCAGTTAGAAGGAAGAAGAAATTCAATTTTATGCAGACAGTAACAAACCAAAGTGCTTTTATGATTCCCTGAAGGCTACATATGGGCCAAAGACATATGGTGCATTTCAAGTACCCAGTGCTAATGGATGCACATTAATTAACAATAGGGACTTGATCCTAGCAAAATGGACTGAACACTTCCATAGTGTTCTTTTTTTTGCAAGTGAACTTTCATTTATTATTACTATTATTAAAATAATTTTGTTATGAGTTAACATACTGCCCCCCCAACAAGATGAGAAACCTCAAGAATAGTGAGGGAGAGAAAAAAATGTACTTCAGTGTGTGTTCAGATTCCAAGGGCTCTGTCTCTGGGGTGAGTTGCTTTCTTTATCTTAAGTCCACCAGAGAAGTTGCTTCAATATTTTTCCTTCAGTTGCTATTACTAGCTGTACCTCTACTCTATTCCTCCCCACTCTCATTTATTCTATTCTATTCTCTCTCTCCTTTCATCCTGGCCCTGTCCAAAAGTGTGCTGTATCTGAGTACCCTCTCCCTCAATCTTCCCTCTCTTCTATCACTTATTCCCCCCTTCCCTCCCCCCATTCCCCCTTATCCCATTGCTATCTTCTAATTTTTCTCTAGGATAAGATAGATTTCCTTTCCCTATTAAGTGCATATGTTATTTCTTCTCTGAGCCATTTCTGATGGGAATGAAGGCTCACTTATTCCCCCTTGCCTTCCCCCTTTCCACTTCATTGAAAAAGCTTTTTCTTGACTCTTATGTGAAATTTCGTAGCTTCTTCTTCATCTCTTTTCCCTTCCTCCCAGTACTTTCCTTTATCACCCGATGATTCCATCTTTTTACTATATTATACCATTATATTCTGCTCCTTACTGTTTCCTGTCTATATGTGCTCCTTCTAACAGCTCTTATAAATGAGAAAGTTCATATGAGTTATCAATATCTCCTTCCCATGCAGGAATACAAGCAGTTCAATAGCATTAAGTTCCTCATAGTTAGTCCTACTCATCCACCCCTCTGTGGTTCACCATAGTCCTGTACTTAGAATTCAAACTTTCTGTTCAACTCTGGTTGTTTCAGTAAGAAAGTTTGAAAGGTCCCTGTTTCATTGAAAGTCCATCTTTTCCACTGAAAGAGGATGTTCAGTTTTGTTGGGTTGTAAACCAAGATCTTTTGCCTTCCGGAATATCATATTCCAATCCCTACAAACCATTAATGTAGATGCTGTGTAAACCTGACTATGGAACCTTGGTAGTTGAATTGTTTGTTTCTGGCAGCTTTTAGAATTTTCTCTTTGATTTGGGAGTTTTGGAATTTGACTATAATATTCCTGGAAGTATTTCTTTTGGAATCTCTTTCAGGAGGTGACTGGTGAATTCCCTCAATTTCTATTTTACCCTCTTCTTAGGATCTCAAGGCAATTTTCCTGTATTATTTCTTGAAAAAAGAAGTCTAGGCCCTTTTCCTGTTCGTGGCTTTCAGATAGCCCTGTAATTTTTAAATTATGTCTACTGGATCTGTTTTCGAGGTTGGTTGGTTGTTTCCAATGAGATATTTCACATTTTCTTCTAATTTTTGGCTTTTGGGGAAGAGTTTTATTTCTTCCTCATTTCTGGCAAAGTCATCAGCTTCCCTTAGTTCCATTTTGCATTTGAAGGAGTTATTTTCTTCAGAGAGCTTTTTTATTTCTCCTTTTCCAGCTGGCCAATTCTGCTTTTTAAGGCATTCTTCTCCTCATTTACCTTTTGTTTTACTTTTTTCCATTGGGCCTAAACTGGTTTTTAACATATTATTTTATTCAGTATTTTTTGTATTTCTTTCACCAAGCTGTTGATTTGGTTTTCATGATTTTTCTGCATCACTCTCATTTCTCCTCCCAATTTTTCCTCTACCTCCCTTAATTGCTTTTCAAAGTCTTTTTTGAGCTCATCCATAGTCTCAACCCATTTTATATTTCTCTTGGAGGTTTTGGATACAGAAGCTTCAATTTGTCATCATTTGAATACGTGTTTTGGTCTTCCATGGGACTAAAGTAATTTTCCATGGTCATATTCTTCTTTTTCAGTTGTTTACTCATTTCCTCAGTCCAAAACTAATTTACAGCACTTCCAAGGCTTTGAGTTTTTTTGGGTGGGAGACCCCACTGAGATCTTTATTCCTCCAAGGTCTTATGCTCTCTTACCAGTGCTTTGATATGTAGATGACCATAGCACTTCCCTCTGCCCTGGAGCTGTAAGGAGGAGTCCTTAGTGGCTATCTTAGTATGGAAGCCCAAACTGCAACCTGGATCTGAGTGCGGGCAAACAGCAGAGTGTTACCCCAAGGGAAAGCAGAGAAATTTCTGCATTCTTCCCTGACCACCCCCCCTTACCGTCTGTGGGCTATGCTCTATCGGTGCAGACTACTTTCTCCAGATTCTTGCTGCAGGTTCTGTGGTCAGTGCTCCCTGACTCCACACTCATTCTGGTATAGCAGAATTCTCTCCCTGCCCCTTCAAGCTGTTCCATGGCTGTTCTGTGACCGGAGCTTTTTCCAACTCCCAGTTCTGGTGAAACACACCTTTCCCATGGAACTTCTGAGTTATCTTGGACTGTGAGAATGTATCACTCAATCTTTCTGTGGGTTTTACCACTCTAAATTTTGGCTAGATTCATAATTTGTTGGGTTTTTTGGAGTTTAGGGGGGAAAGGAGTTCCCAGGAAGTGCTGCCTTCATGCCACCATCTTAGTTCCACCCCCATAGTGTTCTTCAGAGATCACCTTCAATCAATGAAGAAGTCATAGACTGCTTACCTAAAGTTGAAGTCAATCAGTCCCTAATTGAAGTTCCAATTGAAGAAGAGGTTTTGAATGTCATTAGGATCCTTTCAAATGTCAAAGCACCTGGTGTTGATTCTATTCTAGCTGAGATCTACAAAGTGGGGGACCCATTGCTCACACAAAATCTAACTGAAATTTTCCAGGTTATGTGGCATAAAGAGGTTATCCCCCACAAATTCAAGGATGCATCCATTATCCATCTCTATAAAGATAACAGAAATAGATTGTCCTGTGACAATCATGGATATTTCTCTTTTAGTCATTGCTGGTGAGATTCTTGCCAGAGTCCTTCTCAATAGGCTGATCCTTCACCTGGAAGTTTGTCACCTCCCAGAGAGCCAATGTGGCTTCAGAAAGGGTCATGGAACAGTAGATATGGGGTGCTGCCCAACAACTCCAGGAAAAATGCCAGGAACAGAGCAGAGGTCTCCATACAAACATTAATAGATCTGACCAAGGTCTTTGATACCATCAGTCACAAGGTTTATGGAAAATTATGTCAAAATTTGGTTGCCCAGGTAAGTTCATTAGTATTGTATCTCAATTTCATGATGATGTACAAGCCCCAGTTCTGGATAGTAAATGATGCCCTCAAGATTTCCCAGTCACCAATAGAGTAAGACAAGGATATGTCCTTGCTTGCATACTTTATAGCATGATGTTTTCAGCCATCTTATCAAATGCCTTCAGTGAGAATGAACAAGGCATCAGGGTCAGCTATTGCACTGATGGCAGATTCTTTAATTTGAAAAGGCTACAAGCCGTGATAGAAGTGGAAGGTGTTGGTATATGATCTTCTATTTGCAGATGACTGTACACTCAATGCAGCCTCTGAAGCTGAGATTCAACAAAGTATAGCTGAATTCTCTCCAGCTTGTGCTAATTTTGGTCTAACAACACCAAGAAAACACAGGTTTTCCATCAGCCAGCACCACATCGTCCATATGTGAAACCATCAATTACAACAAATGGAGATGTTTTGATTACTATGGACCAGTTCACTTACCTTGGCTGTGTCCTTTTCAGAGAGGTACATATTGATAATGAGGTTGACACATTGCCAGAGTTAGCTTAGTATTGGGGAAACTGAAAGAAAGTATGAGAGAGGAGTTATTAGACTGACTACTAAACTGAAGGTCTACAGAGCCATTGTGTTAACCTCATTGCTTTATACCCATGAAATCTGGACAGTCTACCAGCACCATATCAGGAAATTGAATAGCTGCCATTTAAATTGCCTTAGGAAGATTCTGGAGATCACCTGGCTGGAGAAGATAACAGATACTGAGGTCTTTTTTTGAACTAAACTGCCTAGCATTCCAACATTACTACAGAGAGTGCAACTACGATGTACTGGACACATTGTTAGAATTCCAGACATATACTTGCCAAAAAAAATATTTTATGGAGAACTCACACAGGGCAAGCACTCACAAGGGTGTCAGAAGAAGCAATACCTAGACATGCTGAAGGTTTTATTGAAGAACTTTAGAATTGACCTACAACATGGGAGACACTGTCACAGGACTGCCCAACATGGCATGCCCTCAACAGTGAGGGTGCTGTACTCTATGAGGAAGGCAGAATTGAAGCAGCTTAAAGGAAGTGTGACATCCATAATTTTAGAGCACCCACCCAGGTGTTCACATAGAATATTTGTGCTCAACCTGTGGTAGAACATTGTGAACTCATACTGGTCTGATCAGTCACTGTCAGAAACACAGTCATTTGTCTCAAAATAGTGATGTCATTTTGATCTTTTTGGATAACAAAGGACAAGAACCAAGCCTGTTCATATAGGATTAGAAGTTTTAACCAATTAGCTGAACATCACTTTGTATGCTGAAAGCTCTCTTTACTGATGAAATCACAAGGAAAAAACAAATAGTCTTATCTGGAGATAAAGAATAACATCGGGGCAGCTAGGTGGCATAGTGGATAAAGCACGGGCCCTGGAGTCAGGAGTGCCTGGGTTCAAATCCAGTCTCAGACACTTAATAATTACCTAGCTGTGTGGCCTTGGGCAAAACTTCATCAATGGAAATTTTAGATATACTAATATAGATGTCCAATAGCAGCTTAGTTAATCAGTCATTTAATAAACATGCATTATAGTTTAGAAATAATTGGATTTGTATGTTGATACCCAGTACCTTAAATATAGCAAGCATTCAAAAAATACTGGCCCTGGTAATAAAAATGTTACTAATAATCATGGCTGTACACTTAGTTAGAAAAGGCTGCTTGAGAAAATGCCAACAGAGCATGAAATATTTCAAATAATTGAGAAAGAAGGGAGAAAGAAAGGAAACCTCTGATACAAACTGGACAAAAGTCATTTAAACATGAACACTACTCAGCATTTACTTTTTCATAATCATTCCTCTTTTTATGAACTAGTTGTATTCTGACAAAAAAGTAAATTTCTGTAAGGCAAACCCATTTTTACTGTATCATAAGTTACAAAATTGAAGCTATGTTGCCAATGGAAGGAAAAATCATGCAAAAGTCATAACTGAAAGCTCTCTGTAAGGAAAGGGTTAAGTTCATAGTAATCTGTGGAGTGCAGGGGATTGTCAGATACTTACAATTTAGGCCTACTAACCTGTCATATCTTCACAGGATCATGGGTCTTAGAGCCAGAAGAGGCCTCACAAATAACTTAGTCTGCCCTCTTCATTTCTCAGAAGAGGAAATTGAGACTCATAGACCTTAAGCAATTTGTCCAAGGCCACAAAGGTAATTCAATGGCATGCTGAGGCAGTGTTCAAACTCAGACCTCCTGAATCAATCCAGTGAAAAGCACTTTCCTTAATCCTGGATTTTCCAGAGGTCTTTGACCAATCTTCACTATCATTGGATGTTTTTGACTATAGAAATCATAGTTTCTCAGAATTGGAAGGGAACTCACAGCCTGTCTTCAATACCTGAACAAGACTGCTATCTGCAATACCCTGGGAAAATAAATATCTAACCTCCATTTGCCATTTTTCAATGAGGGGGAAATATGCATTACCTCCTAAGGAAGCCTATTCCATCTTTGAACAACTCCAGTTATTAGGAAGTTTTCCAATATGAAGGAAACTAAAAAAAAAAATTAGGAAGTTTTCCTTAAATCCAGTCAGTTGAGCTGTATATAGGGAAAAGAAGACTAGATTTAGAATTGGAAGGCATTATTTTCAATTCTTAGCTCTGTTGCTTAGGACCTGAATGATCCAAGACCAGTCACATACTCTGTATGTATAAAATGAGAGAGTTGTATTGGAACAGAGGTATCAAACTCAAAAGCACAGATTGTAGCCTGACAACACTTCTGACTGTATTGAATCATATTAAAATGTAAATCAGAAATATTTAACAAAATAAAAATACAACAAAACATGATGTTGTCATGTAGTTTTCTAAATCCTTCTGTTCAGTAGATCCCATTTAGTGTCCCCCAATTCTATTTCAGTTTCACACCATTGGTTTAGATTATCTTGAAGGTCCCTTCTAAATCTAAAAACTAAATCTCAATCCATGAATCTAGGATCTTCAGTGTGTCTTTCTGAAACATCCACCAATCATTCCATGTTCATGGGACCAAGGAGATTAAATCTAAATTTTCTTCTACATTCCAAACTATCCAATATCTGAATGCAGTGGCCCTAATGCATCTCAATCTTCACTTTTCCATATAAAGAACCCCAGTCCTTTGAACAGAACCCTATAAGGTATTTATATGAAGGTCTTTATTTTTGTTTGTCCCTCTATTTTGTTTGTCCCTCATATAAATAGGGTATTTATATGAAGGTCTCTATTCTGTTTGTCCTATCTTGTCAATTCCCTTCCAAAAATGTGGAGTCCTGAGGCAGCTAGGTGGCATAGTGGATAAAGCACCAGCCTTGGATTCAGGAGTACCTGAGTTCAAATCTGGTCTCAGACACTTAATAATTACCTATCTGTGTGGCCATGGGAAAGCCACTTAACCTTATTTGCCTTGCAAAAATCTAAAAAAAATAAGATCTAAAATATGGAGTCCATACTGAGCAAAATTCTCCAGATGTAGCTTGATAGTACAGGGGAACTATCAACTTTCCAAGGCTGAAATACTTTGCTTTTCCTATTAATGCTCTCTAAGATAGCACCCTTGATGAACTACAGTCCTTTTCTCTCCAGACCCTTACTCATATATATCCTATTATTGATTTTGCCCAGTCAAACCTCCAGTCTTGAATGAACTCATGCCCTTTGTTGCCTTCCCTCCTATTCACATGCTGCTGAATGAAGCTGGAGAAAAAGACAAAAGATTTTGATTGAATCCACTACAAATTTGTGTGAGATTGTCTCAACTGAGCCCTTGATGCAGCAAGGCCATTCTGTTATACCTCCTTAGATCCATTCACTCTGGACAGATAGGCAGTATAGTGGATAATGTCCTGGATCTGAAGATCGGAAGACTCATGCTTCCAAGTTCAAATATGACTTCAGACAATTACAAGCTATGTGAACTGAGCTAGTCACTTAATTCTATTTGCCTCAGGAGAAGCAATGGCAAGCCACTCTACTTTGCCAAGGAGACTCCAAATGGGGTCATGAAGAGTCAAACATGACTGACACAAATGAACAATAAAAAATTCATTCATTATTCTAATCAATACTTTGGAGGGAAGAAGGAAAATAAGAAAGAATAAAGGAAGGATGGAAGGAGGAAGAGAAAGAAGGAGTGAAGGGAGGAAGAAGGTAGAAATGAAGGAAATAAATATTTTTTATTAAGGGTCCACCACTGTGCTAAACACTTTACAATTATTATCTAATTTGATCTTCACAAAACAATGAGAGGTAGGTGTTATCATTCTCCCCATTTTACAGTTGGGGAAACTAAGCAACCAGATGTTTTAAGTGACTTCCACAAGGTGGCATAGCTAGCACCTGAGACTGGATTTGAACTTAGATCTTCCTGACTCCAGAAACAATGTTCTATCCAGTATGTCTCAGGGTGTAAGAAACTGGAAAGATCAGAAGAGGCCAGGTTACTAAGTGCTTTAAAATCCAAACAAGGTATTTTATACTTGTTCGTGGAAGCAGGAAACTAGGGAGGCTGAATTTGCTGAAGTGATGGGGAGTGGAGAACGGATGTGACATGGTCAGACCTGGACTTGAGGAAGATCAGTTTGGCAATTGAGTGGATAATGGGGACTGGGGAAAGACTTGAGGTAGAGACACTATCCAGCAAGTTAAGACAATCCTCCACAAGTGAGGTGATGAGGGCTGGAACAGGCTGGTGGAAATGTCAGGAGAGAAAAGAAGTCATGTATGAAAGATGTTTACAAAGGTAAAAATTACAGGACCTAGGAATTGTCATCATTATTTGTTATCTCTCCTCCCTACCTTCTGGGCTAAGGAGCATTCCTTTCTTCTGCTGGAAAAAAATGAAACCATTTCCAAGAGTTCTGTCTTTTCCCCTTCCCTTCATCTTATATCACTGTGATGTTTTTCACACTATCCCTTTCTTCACTCTGATCTCACATGAAAAAAAAGTGTCCTTTTGCCTTGTCAGTCTAAATTCTCCTATATGTACAATGTGGCATAGTGGGTACAACACTAGTCCTAGAGTTAGGAAAACCTGAGTTTCAATTCATCCTCAGACACTTAAATAACTCTGTGACTTTGAACAAGTTATTTAACCCTGCTTATCTAAGTTTTCTCATCTGTACAATGAGCTGGAGAAGAAAATGCCAAACTACACCAGTATCTCTGCCATGAAAAACTCAAATGAGATCACAAAGAAAGAGTTGGATATGATTGAACAACAATATAGAGAGTATTATATCTTCTCTAACAGATTCCATCCTTTATCATAGCCACTCTACTTATCATCAATCTCTCTCTATCCCCTAGCTGTTTTCCCTGCTTTCTACAAACAGACTCATTTCCTCTATCTTTTCAAAAAACCCTCTTACCTTATCCATCCTCCCAGTTATCATTCTAAAGCTCTCTTCATTTTTAATGTCTAAACTTGAAAAAGTTGTCTACAATCAATGTTTGCCCTTCCTTCCCTCTCATTCTTTTAATTGTCTATGGTTTAACTTCCATCATACTACTTGACTTTCTACAATTTGGTTTTCCATCATGCAATTTGACTTTCATCATACTACTTAAACTGTTCTCTCCAAAGTTATCAATAATCTCTTAATTGCAAAATCTAAGGGCTTTTTCTCAATCCTCCTCCTTTTCAGCCTCTCTATGCCTTTGACACTGTTGAGCACCTTCTGCTTGATACTTTCTTCTAAGTTGTCACAACACTGTTTCCTCATAGTTCTCCTCCTGTCTGATTTTGCCTTCTTGATATTTTTACTGGTTCTCCAATAAGGATATACTCATTTACCATGGATCATACTGTATTGGACTCTTATCTCTTCTATTTCTATAATCTTTGTTTAATTTCATTAGCTTCCATGACTTTAACTCTCATTTCTCCACAGATGATTTTTCAAATCTCTTTATATAGTCCTACTTTATCTCCTGACCTCCAATCTCTCAAATCCTTTGGACTTCTAAGACTGGATGCCTCATAGACATCTGAAACTCAACAAGAACAAAACGAACTATCTTTCTGTGAAATCCTTCCTTCTGTCTAATTTCCATATTACTGTAGAGAGAATCACCATCCTCTCAGTCATTCATCCTTGATGCCTCACACTCTCACCCTCAACATCCAATCAGATTCTAGGTCATCATTTCTACCTTGATGACATCTTTCATATACAAGCTCTTCTGTCCTCCGACATTGCCACCTTCCTTGTTCAGATCTTCATTAACTCACACCTAAATTATTTTAATAGCTTGCGAGTTGGGTTCTCTGCTTCAAGTCTCTCCTCTCTCCAGTCAGTCCTTCACTCTGCTACTAAAATTATCTTTGAAAATACAAGTTGACAATCCTTTCATCTCCTTACTCAAAAAATTCCAGTGTCTCATTATTATATCCAAGATCCCATATAAAGTTCTCTGACTTTCAAAGTCCTTTATAACCTTTCAACCTTTTTAGTCTTCTCACACTTTTTCTCCATTCTATGTACTTTAGTATCCAGCAACACTTGCTGTTTCTCACACAGGATCCCTCATCTCCCAACTCTGTTCAATGCTATTAGCTATCACCTATGCATGGAATGCTCTCCTACCTTACCTCTGTCATAGCTAAGATCCAACCTTCTACAATAAGCATTTTAGGCTTCCCTTAATGGTAGTACCTTCCCCCTGAGATTATCTCCCACTACTCTGTGTGTGTATATATATATATATATATATATACGTATATATGTATATATATACGTATATATATATATATGTCATATGCTTCTAAGTCTTTCTCATTAAAATTTGAGCTCCTTTAGTATCTTTCAAATTTCTTGAACTGGATGTTCAGTAGACATTGTAAGCTACACATGTACAAAACAGAGCTCCTCTTTCCCCCTAAACCTTCCCTGATCCTACATTCCTATTATTATTATAGAAAGAATCACCATTCTGCAAGTATCTCAGATTCACAACTTAGATTTCATTCTCAACTCCTTACCATCTTTCATACATAACCCTTTATCCAATATGTTGCCAATATTTATCGATTTCACTTTTACAACATCTCTCAAATGACCCTTCAGTCCTCTGGTTCATCATCTCACACCTTGGATAACTACAACAGCCTGCTGATGGATTTGTTCACTTCAAATCTCTCTCCACTCCAATCTTGCCTTGATTTAGCTATTAACTAGCTGTATGATGACCCTGGGCAAATCACTTAATACCAATTGTCCTGCAAAAACAAAAACATAATAAATTTAAAGAAAATAACATTTAGCCACTAGAGTGGTTTTCTTAAATTGTAGGTTCAATCATGGTACCTCCTCTCCTCAAAAAAACTCCAGTGACTCCTTATTGTCTCCAAGATCAAATACAATAAGCCAAACCATTGATAACCTAGCCTCCTTCCTTACGGTCCTCCTACATCTAAATCCCCACCACATACTCTTTGATCTAGTGTAAGTGACCTTCTAGCTCTCCCATGATCAAGACCCTCTATCTCTTGGCTCTAGGCATTTTCTCTGGCTGACCTCCATGCTTAGAACATTCTTCCTTCCTCATTTACTTATTCCTTTCTAATGTCTTCAGTAGCTTTTTTAAATCTCAGAAAGCCTTTTCCCAACACCTCTTAATTCTACGGTCTTCCCTCTGTTATTTTTTTAATTTATGCTTTAAATAGTTTATGTGTATTAGATTATGAACTCCAGGAGGACAAAGACTACATTTTTGCCTCTTTTTATATACTCTGCACATAGCACAGGACCTGGTGTATTGTAGATGATTAATAGATATTTATTGATTGATAAATTAAGGACAAAAACTTTATATATTCAGTAGTTAGCTCAGGGCTTGACATTTAATGAGTACTTAATAAATGGTTGTCATTTGAGTGACAAAAACATGTTAAACAAAGGTACTTCACACAGTTATCAAAGAGATCCAATATAGATATATTGAAGAAGGATTGTTTGTCTTGAATGGTGAGATTCTGGATGACATTGTATGAGTTGATTCAAGATCCAGAAGACAATGGCAGCACTTCCTTGAAGAGATCTATAATTATTCAAAGAACTTTGAAATGTTTATTCACACAAGAAAGATCAAGTAGATAAAGAATTCCTATTTCATTGATTTCAACATGCATTATGGATGGATTCTGTATATTGGGAACAAACAATACAGATGGAAACTGAGTTAAGCCCAGAACTGATTAGAGCTTTCAGGAAAAAAATGCTAAACTGCTTCACTGATCCTAATTATCTACTGAAATAAAAAGCCTATCTTTTCAACATTCACATTTTATCAGTGTTGCCATGTGACATTGAGAAATGAAATACCTCTGACCCTGAAGAACTAAAAATGAGTATGATAGCACAGAGAAAGTAATGGAAAGACACTTGGAGGGTGAGGCTGCAAGATATAACCAGTGAGGAACTCTGAACAATAAGAAGAATGAAGATATCATCAAGACCTTTGTGATCAGAAGAGATGAACTACTTGAGTGACAAGAGCCACAAATTAGATAGCCAGTTTTCCATTGGTGCCCTCTAGAGGTCAGGTAAAAGTGAAGTAGACTTCCAGCATGTGGTGGTAAACTTTGGAGAGGATGTAAAGGAGAAAAATTTAGAGACAGGAAAATCTAGATAGGATATGATCAGCATTATTGGAAGGAAACTCCAATATTGATGAGATCACAGATCCATTTATGTATTAGAGAGAATCTTTTATTTTCACTTACCTTTCCCAATATAGTCTTACTCATTCCTTTTCCAGAGATCCATCACTTAATGAAGAACTAAAATGAGAGGGAAAAAATCAGCAAAACCAATATTTTCTTTTTTGGTTTTTGCAAGACAATGGGGTTAAGTGACTTGCCCAAGATCATACAGCTAAGTTATTTTTAAGTGTCTGAGGCCAGATTGAATTCAGGTTCTCCTGACTTCAGGGCCAGGGCTCTAACTAATACACCACTTAGGTTTCCCAAAACTAACATTTTCAAGTTCTGCACCTCTGCAAATAAGCCGGGAGACATGCCCATTAACATATTTTTTATTGGGATGAAGCTTATTCAATAAAATTTTATAGATTTCAATTTTAATTATTTTGTATTGTTCTTTACATTTACACTGTTGTAGTAATTGTTTATGGTGTCCACCTGGTTCTGCTCACTTCATTTTACATCAGTTCATATAAATTTCTTATACTTATCTGTATTGATCATGTTCATTGTTTCTAACAATGTTTTACTCATAAATTATTTGGTTATTTTCCATTCAATGGACATTTAATTTGTTTGCAGTTATTTCATGCTATACAAAGTTATGCTATAAATATTTTGGTGTACATTGGTCCTTTTTTGTCATCATTGACTAGTAGACTCTAGATCAATTATGGGCAATAAATATTACTATTTAAGGAAATGTGACTTGTAATTATAGCTTTGAAAACTAGATACACAAAAATTAATTATTTTATTGATTTATATATGCATATAGGTATGTAAATATGCATATATATGCATAAAACCTTGAAAATTAATACTTTTGTCTCTTTCAAGAAGACAAGTCAACAAACATTTATTAAATAGGATCCAGTGTTCTCATAGGTGATGGAGGATTCAAAGAAAGGCAAAAGACTGATTTAAAGGAGAAAGCAGAATCAGATTCAAAGTTTGAAAGATGGGTAGAATATTAACAGATGATTATGAAATAAGGGACATTTTAGTTATAAAGAATTTTATGAGAAGACACTATTCATTTCTATGGTGTACCAGGCACTGTGTTAAATACTTTTATAAATATTATTTCATTTGATCCTCACAGTAATCCTATGATTGAGGAAACTGAGGCAGACACAGATTAAGAGGTTAAGTGATTTGTCCAGGGTCTCATAAGTTAATATGTAAGGTCAGATTTGAATTTAGGTTTTTCTGACTCCATGGGGCAGCTAGGGTTGGAGTCATGAAGAGTCATCTTTCCAAGTTCAAATCCAGGTTCTTACTAACTTTGTGGCTCTGGGCGAGTCACTTAACCCTATTTATCTCAGTTTCCTCATCTGTAAGATGATGTTGTGAAGAAAATGGCAAACCACTCTAGTATCTTGACCAGCAAAATCACAATTAGTTTAGCAAGTAAAAGCAACTTCCTGACTTCTGGCCCAGCCTTCTGTGATTGCAATAGGGAATTACTTAAGATTTTTGAGCATGGTAGTATCATAATCAGAAATCTGCAGAGAGACCAGAGATAGAAAGAGCAGAGAAGAAGTAAATGCAATAGTTCAGGCAAGAGGCAAAAAGACTTGAACTAGAGTGGAAACAAACAAGTTTGGAAAGGAAGAGATGGATAGAAGAAATAGCAAGCAAGCAGAATCCACAGGCATTGTTGATTGATTGTAGGTGGCAAAATAGGTAGAAGTCATTGACTAGAAGAAAATTTTCAAACATGACAAATTATTTAGTGCAGTGCATTTTGTGATAGCAAGGAATTGGAAACAAAGTAAATGCCCATTTATTGGGGAATGGCTAAACAAATTTTTGTATGTGAATGTAATAGAATGTTGCTGTGCAGTCAGAAATGATAAATGTAGGCTACACAAATTGTGGTAAATGAATGTGAGAAAATACTATTGCTCTTTTATTTTTTAGTTTAGTTTTTTTTTTTTTTGCAAGGCAATGGGGTTAAGTGGCTTGCCCAAGGCCACACAGCTAGGTAATTAGAAAGTGTCTGAGGTCAGATTTGAACTCAGGTACTCCTGACTCCAGGGCTGGTGCTCTATCCACTGCACCACTTAGCTGCCACAAAGTATTATTGTTCTGTAAGAAATCATGCACTGGCAAACTTGAGAAAAGCCTAGAAAGACTTATTATGAACTGATGCTGGGTGAAATGAGCAGAACTAAGAGAATATTGTATCCATTAACAGCAACATTGTGTGATGACCAACTATGATAGATTTAACTCTTCTGAACAATGAATTGATCAAATCACATCCAGAGAAAGGACTTTTACACTTTATGACTTTTTTCACCTTTCATGTTTGTTTTTCCTTCTGTTCTGATTCTTCTTTCACAACATGCCTAATATTGGAATATGTTTAATAGTTAACCATATTTAACCTGTATCAGATTGCTTGCTGTTGGGGGTAGAAGGGATGGAAGGAAAGAAGGGAGAAAAATATGGAACTCAAAAATATTATGAAAAAAGGAATACTGAAAACTGTCTTTGAATGTATTTGAAAATATATATATATATATATATATATATATATATATATATATGAAATGACTGTGATAAATACACAGAAGCATGGAAAATTTTACATATTGATGCAGAGTGAAGTAAGTTGAACCAAAAAAATCAATATAAACAGTGACTAATACAATGTCAATTGAAAGACCATACATCAAAAGAATCCAAGGTATATCTGGCAAAATTAAAAAGATAAAAATTTCATAAATAAAATGCAAATTTAAGTCTATAAATATATGTAAAATACATAAAATAAAAGTCTATAAAATCTATAAAACATTTATGGATTATTTTGGGATTATAAAAATAAAATTAAAATTTTATATAAACAAAATTATAGCTGCAAATGAAAAGAGATGAGGACATACCCCAAAACTACCCCTTCATGGAAATGGAAGATCCTCAGATTTACACATTGCACATGTTTTCCAACTTTTTCAGTGAGTTGATCAGTTGTGCTGATTTTCTCCCCTTTTTGTCTTTAAAAAGATATTATTTCTTAGGGCAGCTAGGTAGTACAGTGAATAGAACACAGACCCTGAAGTAAGGTGGACCTGAGTTCAAAACTGGCCTCAGACACAAGTCACTTAACCCCATTGCCTAGGGGAAAGAACAAACAAAAAATAATACCATTTGTTATATGGAATGGATTTTTGGAAGGGGGAAGGGAAATGATATTGGGGATAGCTATGAAGATGTCAAAAACAGAAGATATCGATAAAAACTTATTTTAAAATTTTAAATGTTTAAAAAAGAAAAAGAGAAAAAAGAAATGGAGGTCAAAGTCAAAGATGACTGAAGTAACTTGGAGAATATTGGCACCATTAACAATAGCACCCCCATACCCTTAACAGAAACCAAAAACCATGAGGAAGAGTAGGTTTGAGGTGAGGGACAAATGATGAGTTTGGTTTTAGAGATGTTGACTGTTGGTTAGAGACACATGAAGAGATGTCAAGGAAAAAGCTGTGATATGGGACTGAAGTTAAGGGGAAAGGAGCTGGAGATATGGATTTGGCAATTATCTGCCTGGGGTGACTGAAGTCACAGGATTAGATGAGATCAGTTAAGAAGAGTGTGAAAAGAGAAAAGAGCCAAAAATAGAGGATTGCAGAATGCCTACAATTAAGGGATGGAAAGAGACAGCAAAGCAGAGAAAAGGAGTTATCAAAGAGGCATTAAGAGAAGTAGGAGACAGCAATGTCACAAAAGTTAAGATGGGAGAGTATATCCAAGAAGGCAGCTGTGGCAAAAGTCACTATAAAGAGAACAAAGACTATGAGCATTTAGAAAAGGTTGTGGGCTCAAGGATAGGGGTATAGGCTCAGCAAAATTGCTGTGAATGATGTTATAGAGAATTGATGAGATGAATAAAAAGATTGCCTTTAGGGGACTACGAGTAGATACTGGATCAGTGATTTCAATAATAAAGGGTGAGGAAAATCCTTTAACTAATGCAGAATGACATTTTCTCTATCGTTAATAGAATAAGTCATATTAGACAAAGTAAAGAGAGATCTGAGTTCCAATCTTGCCTCTAACCCTTAGCTACTATGTGACCAAGTTGTCACTTAAACTCTCTGAACCTATTTCCTCATCTAGAAAAGTGGGATAATAATAGCTGCACCAGATGATTTTATATATGTTTATATATATATACATATATACACATATGTATTTTGTACACACATTTACATGTACAAATACATGTGTATGTGCATGTAAAATTAACGTAAAAGCTCTATATAAATGCCAGTTATTATTCTTCATGAAGAATGTGAGATTTTCAAAGAGAACTAGCACCTTTGTGTGAAGATTTGCTGAGCCCTTTTCAGGGCTGCTCATCACTTTGGGTATGCATCTAACACTCAGTTCTCACCTATGGCTACAAGATAGCACAGTTGGATAGAGCACCAGCCTTGGAGTCAGGAAAGCCTGATATCAAATCTTACCTCAGGCACTTGATACTTACTGGCTGTGTGATCTTGGGCAAGTCACTTAATCCTGATTACCTCACATTCAAAGTCATCACCAGCCATCCTGATTCATACCTGGCCACTGGACCCAAATGACTCTGGAGGAGAAAATGAAGCTGGTGACTTAACAGAGCACTCCCTTATTCAAATCCAAATCACATGTTTGTCATGACATCACCTCCCTGATACCCTGGTCTTGAAGAATGAAGGACAAAACATCAGCATATGCAGAAATCACTCCCCAGTAAAACCCTCTCTGTAGACAGGCTAACTCAAGTTAAGGGTAATGAATGACCTTAAACCCATTGTTGAGTTAGGGGGGGATGTCCTTCCCAAGCATGTGGAGACTTCCCCTATCTGAATAGGTAGATGAAAATTTGTTCCAGTGAACATGAAGGAGGCTGACACAGGTGCTATGGGAATTAAGGTTTGGCCAGGCATAGCAGGCACCAAAATCATCCATATCATTCAAAGGCATCACCAGTTGTCCTGACTTTTGTCATGTTACTGTAATTAGATTATTGAATCTGGAAGAGAGAATGAAATTGAATACTTTGTGCAGTTATGCCTCACTTAAATCCAATTCACTATAAATTCAAGGTATCACCTCAAATTGTCATTAGTCCACTTCGAAATGAAGGGTGAACAAGTCTTCATAAACAATCATAGGAATATCTAGGTGGAACAGTGGATAGAGCTCTAGCCCTGGAGTCAGAAGGGCCTGAGTTCAAATCTGATCTCAGACACTTAATAATTGCCTAGCTATGTGTCAATGGGCAAGTCACTTAACCCCATTACCTTAAATAAATAACATTTAAAAAAACAACCACGCTGTTTTCTCATAGACAGATCTAGGATTCCCATGCCCTTTCAGATGTGAAGAAATTCCATTACTCTGCCCTCCCTACACATCCTGCCAAGAAGGGAAAAGGTCTTAGGAGAAGCTCACTTTCTATCAGTAGCCTTAAAGAAGTTAACAGCCTCCCTCCTATTCTGAGGTTGTCTGGAGGTAAGCAAGCAGATAGAAGCAGAGAGAACTCAAAACTCTAGCCCAGGTGTTCTTGACATTTTGGTGTATCATAGATCAATCCCTTAGATGTTCTGTCTGGTGAAACCTGTGGACCCCTTTTCAGAATCACATTTTAATGTAACATAGATAGATAGATAGATAGATAGATAGATAGATAGATAGATAGATAAATAGATAGATAGATAGAGATAGAGATATATAACTACAAGGAAAATTAATTTTAGAGGAAGTAAAAATATAGGGTTTTTCCCCACTGTTCAACTTTACCAATCCTCTGAAATTTATAGACTCTGTGGGAGTCTGTGGACCTCAGATTAAGAACTCCTGAATTAAGAATTCAAAATTGAGCCAATATAAAAGATCTATGTGAGTCGGCAGATGGGAGAGCAGGGAAACAGGTGGGAGATCATTATAAAAGAGTACTGTGGAGTGTGGAGATCTGGTGCTCCCCCATGGTTATCCCTGGGAGTCTCTGTTTTAGTTTCTGTTTTAGTTTAGTCCCCAGTGATTTGGGACTTCCAGGGAAAATCTTATGTGCTGGCCTGAGCTACCAGCTGGGAAACCTCTTCAAGGCAGGTGACTGAGTAGTGATGATTCTGGATTAAAAATCAGTGAGAGAATGAGTAACACTTTGACCATCTTTGAATATATTTGGATTCTGTATAATTCTGTTGCTTAAAGGGAAAAAGGAACAAATTTTAAAATCTCTAAGACAAAAGCAGGTTTTGCACAAGCAAAAGCTGGACTTGGACCTCTAGCTATTTAATTGCACTAGGAATATAGTTCATATAATAATAATGATAGCAGTCCTAACTAGTTGGCACAGTGGATAGAATACTAGCCCTGGAGTCAAGAGGACCTGAGTTCTAATCCAGCTTCAGACACTTAATAATTGCCTAGCTTTGTGACCTTGGGCAAGTCACTCTCAACCCCATTGCCTTAAATAAATTAAAATTTAAAAAAAAAATGAATATAGCTAGAGTTAAAATTTGAAAAACACTTTACCTTTGTGATCTCATTTGATACTTACAAAAACTCCCTAAAGGTAGGTACTATTATTATTATTTCTATCTTTCAATTTAAGAATAAGAGTTTGGACTTCCAGCCAAGATGGTGGAGAGAAGACAGGCACTGTGTTAAGTACTCCTGGTTCCCCTCAAAAATAACATGAAAGAAACATCTTAACAGAAGTTTGATCAACAAAACCCAGAAAGAGAAGCTAGAAGAAGAACACCTACCAACCAGGTCTGTCTCAGTGGACTGTGGGTGAATAGGGAGCAGAGAACAGAGGGCCAGCACAGTGACAGCAGTGGGGGGAAGCCAGAAGACCAGCCTCAGCCCCAGAGGCTTTGGTGAGTGATGGGTCTGAGAACCAACTTTAGCAGCAGAATCTTTGACAGGGGAGAGGAGCTCTGGTGAGCACCAGTCGACAGAAGGGTGAGTGCCAGCACAGAGAGTTACAGAGCATGCCTGGAAAAGGACCAGCTAGGCAAGGGACCTGAGCTCCATACTTTCAGCAGAGTCTTCTTCCCAGAGCAAAAGATAACACCCCTCACCCCCTCAGGCTCAGGGGTGGGCAACACAGTTCACTCAGCTGAAAAGGAGATTAACTCCTTTCCCCAGGGCCCAGCCTATTGTTCAAGGTCAACTCAGACACTGCTGCTGAGGGCCTCAAATACTCCAGAGAAATAAAACAGTGCCTCCTACTGATCGGCCCTTGGAATTACTAAGTCAAGTGAACAAAACCTCTAGGGTTTTCAAAAGCAAACCTCAAGGGGAGGCTAGGTGGAGTAGTGGATAAAGCAAGGGCCTTGGAGTCAGGAGTACCTGGGTTCAAATCCAGTCTCAGACTCTTAATAATTACCTAGCTGTGTGGCCTTGGGCAAGCCACTTAACCCCATTTGCCTTGCAAAAGATAAAAACCTAAAAGCAAACCTCAGGGAGCCAGAGCCTGCCCTCCACTACAAGATTCTAGGAAGATGAAGAAAGTTTAGCAAAAGGGGGGGGGCGCTGTGGAGAAATACTGAAATACTTAGAAGAAATAGATTCTAACCTAGAGAAATCTAGCACTTCTGAGGAGAATATGAATTGGTTTCCAGCCCAGAAAGATTTCCTTGAAGAAATCAGGAAGTGGTTTAAAAATCAGTTTGGAAAATTGGGAAAAGAAATTCTAGAGAAATTTAACACATTACAAGAGAAAATTAACATCTCACAAAAAAAAGAAAATAAATCATTGGAAAATATAATTGGACAAACACAAAATGAGAATAATTCTCTAAGATGCTCAATTCGGCAAGTGAAAAAAGAAAATAATTTTCTCAAAATTACACTTGGGCAAATGGAAAACTCCTTCAAAAATAGACTTGACCAACTGGGAAAGGAGTTGCAAAAGGTAAATGAAGAAAATTCTCTAAAAAAATGGAATCTGTGGAAATTAATGACTTCATGAGACAACAAGATTCTGCAAAAACAAAACTAAATGATTGATAAAATAGAAGAAAATGTAAAATATCTCATCATCAAAACCACTGACCTTGAGAATAGATCAAGAAGGGACAACCTGAGAATTATAGACCTTTTTCTGAAAACACTGAAGAGAAAAAAATCCTGGACTTAATATTACAGGATTTAGTGATGGAAAATTGCCCTGATATCATGGAACCAGAGGGCAAAATAGTTATTGAAAGAATACATTGATTCCCTCCAGAAAGAGATCCTAAAATGAAAACACTAAGGAATGTTGTGGCCAAATTCCAGAACTATCAGATAAAAGAGAAATTCCTGCAAGCAGCCAGAAAGAAACAATTTAAATACCAGGGAGCCACAGTAAGGATTATGCAGGACTTGGCTGCATCAACATTAAGGGATCAAAGGGCCAGGAATGAGATATTCTGAAGGTCAAGGGAGCTTGAGATGTAGTCAAGAATCCACTATCCAGCAAAGATGGGCATTTAATGAAATTGGAAACTTCTAACATTTCCTGATGAAAAGACCAGAGCTAAATACAAAATTTGTACATCAAACAGGAGGCTCAAGAGATACATGAAAAGGTGAAAAAAAAGCTGAAGAGAAAAAAACTGCGATCCAATAAGATGGAACTAGATATAACAATTTATTACTAAGATAATACACTATGTTTAGGAAGGTTTTTATATCAGAATTTGGGGATAATTCTGCATAATTGGGGAAAATCAGCATAATTGACCATATCAATAACAAAATTAATAGTTATCATATGATTATCTCAATGGATATTGAAAAAGTCTTTGACAAAAATACAGCATCCATTCCTATTAAACACCTTAGAGAGCATAGGAATAAATAGAATTTTCCTTAAAAATAATAAGTAGTATCTATCTAAAACCAATAACAGACATTATATGCAATGGGGATAAACTAGAAACATTCCCCGTAAGATCAGAGATGAAGCAAAGATGCTCATTGTCACATTATTATTCAATATGGTATTAGAAATATTGCTTTAGCAACAAGAGAAGAAAAAGAAATTAAAATAATTAGAATAGGTAATGAGGGAAAAAACTTTCACTCTATGCAAAAATCAACCAAAAGACTACTTGAAATTATTAAGAACATTAGCAAAGTAGCAGGATATAAAATAAACCCATATAAATCATCAGCATTTCTATGTACTACCCACATGACACATCAGCAAGATACAGAAAGTAACTGTAGACAATATAAAGTATTTGGGAATCTACGTATCAAGACAAATCTAGAAACTATCTGAACACAATTACAAAATAATTTTCACACAAATAAATTCACATCTAGGCAAATGGAAAAATGTCAATTGCTCTTGGTCAGGCTGAGCTAATATAATAAAAATGACAATTCTAACTAAATTAAATTACTCAGTATCATACCAATCAAACTACCAAAAGCATTTTTCAGAACTAGAAAAATGGTATTAATAATAAATAATTAATTATTGCGATTAATTAAATTTAATTAATTAAAATAATTGATAAGAATTAATAAAAATTCATCTAGAGGAACAAAAGCTCAAGAACATCAAGGGGATTGATAAAAAAATGCAAAAGAAAATGAACTGTGTAGAATCTAAAACTATATTATATATAGGCAGTCATCAAAACTATCTGATACTGGCTAAAAAATAGAGAAGTCTATCAGTGAAGTAGATTAGGTAAAAAGGAACAGTAGTGAATGACTATAAGGTACTGTTTGATAAACCCAAAGACTCTAGCTTCTCAGATGAGAATTCACTATTTGACAAAAACTGCTGGGAAAACCATATGGCAAAAAGTAGTTATTAACCAACATTTCACACCCTATACAAGGTGGCACAGTGGATAGAGCACTGGTCTTGGAGTCAGAAGGACCAGAGCTCAACTATTCCTAGTTATCTTGATTCATATCTGGCCACAGAACCCAGATATCTCTGGATGAGAAAGTGAAGCTGGTGACTTAGGACAACACCTTATCACTCAAAACAAATTCATGTGCTTGTCAGGGAATCATCTTCCTAACATGACCTTCTTCAAGAATAAAGAATAACCATCATCATCATCATCATCATCACCATCCTCATCCTCATCATCACATCCTATACAAAATTAAGGTCAAAATGTGTACAGAATTGAGACATAACGGATGATAGCATAAGTCAATTAGCTCTTTGGATGCTGAATTTTTTACTTCCCTTTCATCCCAGTATTGATTATTTTTGTGCCAAATTTGGGTCAAAATACAAATTTAATAAGAGATTGATTATTATTGCAGTTTGTTACTTTCTTCCTAACTACCCTATAAATGAACCTAAAACAACTAAATAACAAAACTAGCAGAAAACAATAAAGCATGTTCCAGCAGTAAAGAGAACAAGAAATAGTCTATGAGATCTGTGGAGATGGGAGAAGGTGATGACCAAACAAGAGACGAGAGAACATTTTGAATTGTAAAATGGACCTCAAGTACTCCTTTTTTCATTTGTGTATTTATTCATGAACATATTATGGTTTCCTCTACTAAATCTGTACTCAAAAGGTCCGTGATGTGTAAAGAGTCGAAGTCCCCAAGTCAGAGGAGATTTTTGGCATTTTCTTACTGCTGTGATCCTGTGTAAGCCATAGGATCACAGAATTTTAGAGCAAGGAGAGACTTCAGAGATCAAATGTTTCAATTTGTATTTAAAAATGAATTCTATCTTTTTTTTTATTTTTGAGCCAATTATGGTTAAGTGACTTGATTATCATCATACAATTAATGTCTGCGGCAGAATTTGAACTGTCTTCCTGACTACAGGTCCAGCATCCTTTCCATTGTACCCCATAGCTACCCCCTTCTTTACAATTTCTGTCCTTCTTCAACACACACACATATACAAAAACAGGCACATATGCTCACCCACATGCACATACTCACACATACACATCTAACCTTTTCTTAAAGATTTTGAATGATAAAGTACTGAGGACTTCTTAAGGAAATGCTGATTCTACTTTTGAATAACTTTAATTTTTTTGGAAGTTTCATTGGCACCAAAACTAAATTTGTCCCACTGCAACTGTTACCCCCATTGCTCTTAATTCTGTCTTCTGGAACCCAAAAGAACAAATCAATCAATAAGTAATTAAATATTGCAACCTCATTCAACTATAACTGCTTCTTCCTATTCTTCTCTGGAGTAAACATTTCTAATTGCACATCTCCCTCTTTGCCTCTTCTAAAATATAGTGATTGGAACTGAACATAATAGTAAACATTTATCTTGATCATAATGTAGTATAGCAGGATTATCACTTCCTTTCTTTGGGAGTGTTATAACTCTGTTAATACAGAGTAATACCTTGTTAGCTTTTTTGATTACCATATCACATTGTTGTCTACATATTGAGCTTGCAATCCACTAAAAACTCCGTATCTATTTCATATGAACTGACTTTCAAGGAGTGAAAATGCTGAATATTAATCATCAATACTAAATTAATCATCAATACTAAATAATTGAAGGTAGTCATTCTCTTTGCCATAATTTCTTCCCTAGATACTCTATTTTGTATCTTTTGTTTTATTTCTTCTCAGAACTATTCTAGTCTTCATGGCTATGACATTATTTTCTCTGAAACTCTACTTAGACTTGTAGATTCACCCGCTTCTTCTGGATTTTCCCAAAATCTTCTCTCAATCCAAAGTATTTCTTTGTTGTATTCTGTTTTTTTTGTTGTTGTTGTTTTCTATTTACTCATATCTCTATCCTCAGTTTCTGGATGGAGGGCTTGTACTTGAGACAAACTCTTCTCCTATACTCCTGAATGGTTTGGGCAGGCTGGGCTTGCTCCTGAGGTTCCATGATTAAAACTAAACCATGTTTACACAGAAGGTATCTGGCCTTGCCTCTTGCTTGGTTTAGGCCATTTTGTCTAGATAATAGATTAAGTTGTGACTACCTCTATATCTGCGTTGCTTGGATACTGGTCTAGGGAAGAAGCCTCTGAATCACCCTTGCTGCACTGGATATCCCCATTTTCTGTCACAGGTCTGGGGTTCTTTTGTACTTATTTTGTTTCCCCTAGGTTTGCTCTACCCCCACACTTCTCCAAAATTTTGGTCATTTATGTGAAGTCTTAGGCTAGATGGAGAATTTTCTTGGTTTTCTTTACCATTGTTTCTGCTAGAGCAGTTTTTTTTGGTGGAGTGAGATTTAAATGTATTTTATTTTAGACAACCTACATGACATGTTTTTAAAAACAACATCTCTACTCCAAATAAATCAAGGTCAAAAATAAAATAATAAAACACAAGTTGATATCATTTCAAGTTTTTCCAAGTCCTGGTGTTGTGGTGTTGACAAAAAAACAGCCACTTGTGATAACAAGGTGATCCAAAGTGATTCACTGAATTTAATATTTCTAAATTTCTAAGTTATGGTTAAACAAAGTCACAAATGGGGTCATACCAACCTCACAGAAGTCCAAGAGAGCCACCATGCCATCTGGATTCATATTTTCATCTATGAAGAACTGATAGTTTTTAAAATTAGCAAGGATATGTTTGATTATTCTACAGCTCCTCTCGTGAAAGATTTTATTCTGTCTTCTGTTCTTTAGTTCTGACTTTCATTGATTTCATATAGTATTTGATGTACTTTTTGAAGTATTCATTTGTGAAACTAGTTTCTTGCAAATGATTATTCATTACTATGTCAACTCGAATGATTACAGTAGCATCTATTCCTCACCCTCAGCACCTTCAGCAGAGGCATTTCCACTGATGATTGAATCATCAATGGTATTCTCTATACTATTGACCATCTTGCCTTCCACAGCCAGGGGACAGTCTGTTCACAATCTCCAGATCTTGTAGATGATAGAGAGCATCTCATCATGCTTGATAAGGTCCTGTTGGCTGATCATAGCAGCAAAAAGAGAAAAGCCAAAGTGCTTGATGTTGTGAGGGGCATCTAGAAGGGCACTTGGAAAATTGAACTCCTCTTAGTCCTAACCCTGCCTTCTTCTCATACTCCCTCAATCCTCTTTTGTGAAAAAAGCACAAAAATATATAATTCAGTCTCCAAATCTAACAATGTTCACAGCATTTTATCCTCCCTTCCTTGAAGGCGAGGATAAATTATCATCAATTTTTCAAAGTTTGATGGGTTGTTCAGTTATACAGAGTTCAACGTGCTTTAAGTGATCTTTTCATTTATAATGTCATATATATTGTTCTCTTGACTCTATTATTTTACTTTTCATCAATTCTTATAAACCTTCCCATGTTTCTCTGAATTTTCTCATAATCATTATTTCTTACTGCATTGAAATCTTCCATTAGATTCATATTCCAAAATTATTTTTACCAATAGTACCTATTTTGTTTTCAGTTCTTTGCTAACAAAATGTGGTACTATTAATATTTTATTATATATTGGACCTTCATTTTTTTTCTTTAACTTCCTCAGGGCATATGCCCAATAGTGGCAATAGTAGCTATATTCAAGGGTATGGATGTTTTAGTCACTTTTTTTCATAATTTCAAATAAAAATATAGAATACTTAAATTTCTTCACAGTTCCCTCTACAGTTCATTTATGTGCTCATCTTCTCATAGCCTTTCCAGCACTGCATATTCTGATCTTTAGTCATCTTTACCAATTTCCATTGTATGAGATGATATCAGGGTATTTTAATTGTTAGGTTGATTTTTCTAATCTATCTGAGAAAGTCTGTAACTTTCCCTGCTTAAACTTTATCTTATTAGATTCAGCCCAACATGCTTCCCAGTAGAGAACTTTGTAGATCCCAATTCTGTCATCTAATGTAGTAGAAAATTCTCTCAGGTTAATGTTATCTGCAAATTTGATGAATATGTCATCTATATACTCTCCCAAATCATTGATTAAAAAAATTTTTTTCTAACAGAACAGGACCAAGGATATATGCCTGAGGTACTTGGCTAGAGGTGTCCCTTCAATCTGACATTAATCACTACCCTATGGGTCCAGTCATTTAACTAGTTTAAATTCTCTTAGCCACATTATATGTCTGAGACATACCTGAACCTATCTAATCTTAATTCTACCATCTGTGGAATGCAGATAAACAATTTCTTTGTATTAGAATAATGAAATACCACTCATACTTGTAGGGTGAATCATTGAACACTGTCCTCAGGAAACCCTGTAATCCAGGAAAGTAGGAAGTGTAAATATTATTTGTCCCCATTTTACAGATGATGAAGTTCAGGATAAGGGATTCATTCATGGTTATATAACAAGGAAATATGAAAGCTAGACTTCAAACCCAAATCTCTCTGCCTCTAAGGTCAGTGCTCTTTCCAGACTAATATTCTGTTTCTCACTCTCCTGGAAAAGGGGGACCTTGGGCTGAGTCATTAGAATTAAAACATTAACAATCAGGATGATAATAATTCTCATCACTATGTGTTTAGCCTTACAGGGTTGTTAGATAGGACTTAAGAGGTCACTTAGATTAATTAGATCCAAATTACAAATCCTGTAGAGAAGTTCAACAAGTGAACATCAACATCTTCTGGAAGACTTCCCATGACAGGGAATATATTACCCATTGAAACAACCCTTCCTACTTTTGGGCAGTTCTAATTGCTAGGCAATTGTTCTTTATGTTTGAGCTCAAATCTGCCTCTAACTATCTGCTGCTCCCTGTCTTAATGAATCTTCTAGGCTCCATTTTGGCAGTGAGAGCTCCCTCTTACTGGTACACTTTCAAAATGCTCCTAAATCACAGAACTGGAGTTAGAAGGGACCTTAATAAGATTTAGTCTAGATTCATCAGCCTGTCATAAAGCCCTCTATGTGATGACGCAGGCCTGACATTCTAGTCTTCTCTATACATACCCAGTACTTCAGCCAAACTAACCCCATTTTCCTATCTCTGCTCATGGCATTCCCTCTACTCAATCTTTGTGATACCTCATCTGCCTCTAATGCTACACCCTTCATGAAATTCTCTCTGATCCTCCAAAGCAAAGAATATCTTATCCCTTCTTCCTTTCTCCTCTCCCTTTCTCTCTTGTCTTCTTTCCAAACTGTAAACTCCTGGAGAGCACTTTTAGAATGGATGCTCAATAAATGTTTATTATTTGTTGTATTTATAAATTAAACAAGTTGGGGGTGAGTAGGGGTGGATTATTTTCCTGAGAAAAATAAAGTTAAAGAGATGCCAAGGGCCACATGATAAGGGAGAGAAAAACCAAGGAGTCTGGTTGTTCCTGAACTAAACTGTGGTGCCCATCATAATGTACTGCATCCTCCCTGTTGGCTTCATTTTCTTGACTCTGGAGCATGATAGCTTTTTCTTCCCCCAGGTGACAGCACCATGTTTAAAGCAAGTTGTAGAAAGTACAGGGAACACATGAGCAGTTTCTGAAGTAGCAGACAATGACCACAGGAGTATCTTATTGGTCAAGGAATTCAGAACTGGGGTCCAACTTGGACATCATCAAACCCATCTTCTTCATTTTAAAGATGAGGAATCTGAGACTTAAAGTTAAAAGCTGAAGATCAAGAAGATATAATATAAAGCAAAGCCTAGATTCAACCCTAGGGTCTGGTTTGAGAATGTTTTCAACTCAAAATTGAGAATGTTTTATGCACCATAAATTGAGGATCTTTAAAAATCATAACCTTAAGAAGTTCTCCAGAGGAATCTTGCTCATAGTTCTTGCCCCTATACAGCCATTCCCATGATTTTAGGTACTGGAGTCTTCTGAAGAGTCAGAAGATCTAGATCAAATTCCAACTCAACCACAAAATAAATAATGACCTTGGGAAAATCCCAAATTCCAAACTTCAGCTTTCTACTCTGAAAAATAGGGATAATAATAATCTACCTTCCTCATCTCATGAGATTTTTTAAAGAGGCAATAGATATGAATACAGTTGAAAATGCTAATGTTATTATAATATAGAGAGAATTATATAGTGTTGGAACTAAAAGGAACCTCAGAGATTGCCTAACTCATGAGCTCTTAATTTTGTGTGTGTGTGTGTGTGTGTGTGTGTGTGTGTGTGTGTGTGTGTTGCGCAGTTAGGTGGTACAGTGGATAGAGTTCCTGATTTGTAGTTGGGAAGAACTGAATTCAAGTGTGGTCTCAGATACTTAATCAGAGACTAGAAAGTCACTTAACCTCTGTTTGTCTCAGTTTCCTTATCTGTACAATAGGGCTAATAATAACACCTATGTCCCAGGGATGTTGTAAGAATCAAATGAGATAATTGTAAAATGCTTCATGTAGTGACTGGTCCACATATAAATGTTAGCCAATATTATTTTCATGGATCCCTTTAGCAGTCTGGTGAAACCTACAAACCACTTCTAAGATTATTATTGTAAATGTATTGAATACAATACATAGTATTATAAAGGAACCCAAGTGTGCTGAATTACAACTATCAAAATATTTTAAAAACAGGTTCATAGACCCCAGATTAGAAACCCCTGGTCTACTCCTTTTCTTTTACAAACAGGGAAACTGAAGTCCAGAGAGTTAAAATGATCTTAAATGATTCAAAATATTAATGACAAGACCAGAGCAGGCCTCAATTTGTACCCTGGGCTAGACCTAACCTCTGCAAACTGCCTTGAGTTTTTTGAAACCTGCTTCATGCAAGGATTGGCAGCTAAGTGGCTCCCCATCTCTGTTCATAGAAATTTTGGCAAATTAAGGAAAGGAATCCTGGGGAAGAACATGGTGGCTATGAGGGTTAGCACAGCACGGAAGGTAATGCAGTAGAAATGAAAGAGTGAGAAGAGTGCCAAGAGACAGGCCTGGAGTTTCCATTCATATCAGAGTTGCATGCAGGGAGAAGTAATGCAGCCTTTATTGTTAGTTAGAAAATGACCCTCACAAGACGGTCCAGAGAGCAATCAAGAGTGAAGAGAGAGGAGTCAGGTGAAAGTTCTCATCACAACATCACTATAGTGGCTTGATATTCCTGGGTGCTTTTCCTTCTGTCAGCATATACTTTTGCAAGGAAGCAATGTGCTGTCTGTATTTTCCTAAAGGTGGTCCATATGCCTGGGGCTGATTCTTCTTAGCTGCCCTGAGATCTGAATATAGCTAGCATCACCAGGGAGATAGTTTGTGATGGTTATGAGTCATTAGGGTTAGTAGAAGCTATGTTCCTAATCACCATATTTTTGAAATAATTCTTTCCTTTCAAGGAAGAATTTCTGGCTATAAATTTAGTGCTCAATATCTATTGGCCCTAGGATGTATCTATCAACACTTTCAAAGTGGACTACCAGGGGATACAGAAAATCAGCTTGAGAAACCACCTCTGTTATGGATACAGGAGGAGGGTGTCAGGTTCAGGAAGATTTATCAAAAAAAAGTCTAATTTTATTTTCTCAGAGTCACAGGATCCATCTAAGACAGCAGAATAAAGAGATTTTTTATCAAGAAGACAAAGCCAGTAACTAGGTTCCTCTAAAGGAATTTGCTTCAGATAGATTAACCATGAATGGAAAGGACAACTAGATGATGAGAAATAACTTTTAAGGGTCATATATTTCCAAAGATTTAAAGTCTAAGTGAAAGACAGCTTGGGAGGCCAAATGGGTTAAAGTCTTTTTCATCAAAAGGAACAAGGATATTTCTTCCTCTGGTTCACAGTTACTAAGTCTAAGTAGGAATGGTCAAATTGTGGCAGAAGTCTAGGAATCCCAGGAGGATAAGAATCTGTGTTGGCAGGGGAGAAGGAATGGGGGAGAGGGGGAAGGATAACATATGAAAGTAAAAGTTATCAGATACCTTGGGTTCCTAAATCTATATTTGAAGATTTGGGTAGCAGACTCTGGAGGGTTAAAGTGACAAATCACTTTGCTATTCATAGTCAACCAGCCATAGAGCTAGAGCTGAATGAACATAACAAATAGGATCTTATTAAAGAGTGACAAAGAGGGAGCCAAGAAAGATATTTCCCTGTAGTCCAAACATAGGACCAGGATTGGTGGGGATGAACTTTTATAGCTCTTTTATATTTAACCCTTCTATCTGTCATTAGATGACCTGCTTTTGTTCATTTTGATGGTTCTGTACTAAATCCATTTTAAATTTTATATTATGTTCATTTCTGGCTTATTCAATCAGCAAGAACTTATTAAGCAATAATGATATGCTAGGTAATATATTAAGCACTGGAGCTACAATGAAAGGCAAAACCATGGTTCTTACCCTCAGGAAGCTTACATTCTCAATTGGGAGGCAACTTGCAAATAACCAAGTTCTGTCTCTAACTGCCTCTCTGTCTCTCTCGTCCTATAGCTACCGCTTTAACCCTCTTTAGTAAGACTAGAAGGTAGTCAAATATAGAACACAGGTATATAGATATATACATTGTTGCTCATCCTTCATTTTGGATGGAGATCAATGACATCACACGGTTTTATCTTGTCTTGCTTGTTAATTGGATTTTAGTCAGGCAGAACTATACAAGATCCCTAGCTTTACTCTTCCAGAATCATTGAAGTTCAGTGAAGGACAAAAGCCAAGATGACTAGTGATGGTCCAGGATGCAGTAGATGATCTTGACATCTTCAGTGTGTGACCAAGCTTTAAGCATTCCATGGTGCACTTCACCTGCCTTTGTGACTTTGGGGGAAAAATTGTTCTCATTCATCCATTCTGCCAGGGAAAGTCTTCACAATCATAGAATAGACATCTCTCTAACTCACTAACAGGTCTGAGATCTATAGATTACTCTCAACCTGGTTTAAGCTGTCTGCTGAAATGATTTTAACTGAGTGCAGCATCTGTGCATGCTAAAACATCTTGGAGTCACATATGAGTTGAGAAGAGGTAGACATTAATGGTAGATGAGTAGCCCTGAAAAGGACTTTGCAGGCCCTCACACCAGAGGTACTAGTTCTCCCTGAACACCCTATATATCCCGTATACAAATACATATATACATACATATGCACAAATAGGGATCTGGGTCTCTTGGGTTCAGGGTCCTGAACAGTTTCCACTAGCATCTAAGGTTTGAAGTGGTGATAAGTGTTTTGCATTGGCTGCTACATAACATTTCCTGTCTGTCCTTCAGAGCTAGCTGACTAATTTTTCCTCTTATAAATGTCAGTTGGTAAGAATAGCTAATTCCTTCTTCATCATAGATGTCTCTCCATGATGGTGGTTTAGAGAAGCTGGAAGTAGAGCCCATTGGCATGTGGGATTAGGGGGTAGGGAGGGGGTGAGAGAACTACCTTTTTCTTGGGTTCAATGCCTGAGGGAAGGCAATGGTACAAGTGGTGTTAATGGTGTAACTTGCCCCGCACATGTTGTCTCTCCTTTAGAGTATATGATTTTGTTTTCCAATACTTTAAAGTTTACATAACATTTTCCTTATATAAACTCATTTGATCCCAGCTGCAATGCAGTGAGGCAGGTTCTATTCCCCATTCCCATTTTCTGAAGATATAACAATGGCTTCTCAGTCCCTAAGCTTTGGTGTGTAGCATCACAGTGCCCTCCAGTCTCTGCCCTTTTAAAAACTGAGCTCATCAGAAAACTAACTGTGCAGCCACAATGGTTTTTAGGTATTTTGTCTTTTCTTGTTCATTAGGATTATTTCCAATCTACAGTGTAAATGCCATGCTTAAGAGTCTCCATCCCTCTTGAACCATCTTCTCCTTTCAAGCCCCAGGCACTAGAGTCTTGTCTGTTTTTTCCCCCCCTGAACTCTTTGAAATCCAATTTCCTAAAGTCTAGGGTGTCTGCCAGATTATTCCTGGCATTCTCTACCTTGGTTATCATGAAGTC
Organism: Macrotis lagotis; assembly: GCF_037893015.1. Classification (NCBI taxonomy): domain Eukaryota; kingdom Metazoa; phylum Chordata; class Mammalia; order Peramelemorphia; family Peramelidae; genus Macrotis; species Macrotis lagotis. The sequence goes on from NC_133658.1 coordinate 150,162,610, forward strand.
TAAATTATACTGGCATCACTCCCTCCCAAGCCTCCTGCCCTTTCCACTTCAACTTGTTCTTCCTTATAGGTCAAAATTAAGTCTAGAGAAACTAAGTCAATCCCTCTACCTTCTGAGAAATGAAATTGTCACTGAGGTAAAAGGCAAGTAGTTCAATTGAAAAGGACCCAAAGGACATATTTGGAGTAATTCAAATGCCAGGAACTAAGGAGTTTCATGTGAGCTTCAGGTCAGAAAAGAAATTAGATTTATTTTGAAGACTGAGTAAGTAGAATAAAGAATCAAGACTGGGAAGGATCTTTGTGGATTTCACAGAGCAGAACAAGTCCAAAAAAAAGGCTCGACTTAGTCTCTTTAGGAATAGAGTATAAGCATCATGGATCCTGAGGAGACAAATCAGAGGTCCCAGGCCTTAGGGTAACAATAGTCCCAGAGGCTTAAGACCAACTATGGATCTCCTGAATGCTTTCTTTCTTAATATCTTGGGACTACAGCATGGGTAACATGTATACTCCATCAAGAATGGGGGACTTGAAATCAGTTATTTTCTGACACAGAGTCTAGAGAGAATGCCTTCCTCCTGTCTCCTACACCTCCAGCTTCCCTGTGTTTAGAATGACCAGCTATTGAAAGAACCAGATGCTATACCTCCCACACTGGAGCAATTTTCAGTCTTTATAGAAGCCTAGGAGTGGTATAGACCTGCCTAACTGATTCTTTTCCTATCCTATAATGGGAAAATTTCTAGCTCCTTCTGCCCTTCTCTCTATGATTCAGAGTTCTCAATCTGTTAAAATAAAAATCCCCTCCCCCAATTTAGTTTCTTCACACTTTCATCCCTATACATCTTAACCCAACCATTCCATAGTCCATATCTTGCTTTACCCTTTCATTCCAACATATCATTGTCCAATAGTCATTACTATCATCATCAACACCCCACCACCATCTTCCTGCAATATTATCACACTCCACTTTTTCCTAAATCTATTCACTTTTCTTGAGCTTATTGAAATCTGATGTTATCCAGAAGACATTTTCTTTGATCACCCTCTTGAATGCTGGATTGTACCTTTTCTTATACTATTCCTATACCAGAAGAAGAGCACACTTCTTGCTACTCACTGATAGAATCCATCATCCATTTACCATTGTTCTTCAACAACTTTCCCTTATTGTAGTTTCATTTCAATAGCTCTAGTCCCCTACCTATATCCTTGTCACAACCATTCACCAGCCCACAGGTAATTTTTCCTCCTTTCTCAAAGAATTTAGACCATGGCTGTCTTATACTTAATACCAATCCCCATTTTCATATGTAGTCTAGTTCAGTGATTCAGGCTCAGAGGTTAGACTGCAATAAGAAATTCATGAACCACAAAATGCAATTAAAAAACAACTTTACTGTTGACAGAAGATTAAAAGAATGCAATTTTAAAAGGATGTTGACTCAGATAAAAACACTACTCCCCACTACTTCCATAGTCACCATAGCAATGGGTCACAGGTCAGGAAGGTATGCCCCATAGGGCAGTAAGAACGCCAGTAAAACTTCTGATAATAAATCCCACATTGGCTGGTCTTTTATGGCTCAGGCAGTAAGAAAGCCAAATAGCTTCCATGTCTCCTTAAAGAATCAGTTTGGCCTATATAAAGTAGATATTGTTCCTTCCATATTCAGAATTACAATATGTGTCTGGCATGTGGTGTTAGATATAAAGACATGTAAAAGAAAATTCCTGCTCCCAAGAAGTTTACAGTTAATTAGGGAAACAACATGCAAATAACAATGTATAAACAAGACTATAAATTGGGGATAGTCTCAGAGGGAAGGCACAAAAATGCTTCAACATAGGGTAACTGAGTTAGAGGAGGGACAACTCATCCCTAGAATCTGCCTGAGTAAGAGACAAACTTTCCAACAAGATATCATGTCCCTTCCCCTAATCCCCTACATGCTTTGTCCCCTCCAGGTAAAATATCTTGCTCCTTCAATCAGTTGTCATGTGAAGTGATCTTGAGCTCCTTCATCCTTCCTCTGGATGTTCTATATATTATAGCTGAATGACGTTTTTTCCCTAAATTATGGCAATCAAAATAGAACACAATATTTCCAATGTAACTTGATTAGGACAGAGGACAACTGGATGTCCCTAGTCCTGGACACTGTACCTTTCAATCAACTTTAACATGTACTTCTTTCTTTTGCTGGCATCTCAGAATGTTCACTTGTGTTGAGCTTGTGGTCCACTAAAACCTCCAGATCATTGTCAAAAGACCTGCCTTCTAATTGCTTATAAAGTTGAAATTTATTTATCCCTATGAAATTTAATCTTATTGAATTTTAACCAAGATTTGTCTATTCTATCTTAGTTTACTCCATTCTTTAAGGAAGATTTGGTTCTTCCTTTTGTCAAGGCTAACCTCTCTAACTTCGTCCTTTAATTCTATCTTCTCTTGTAGCCTCTGGAAATTTGCCTTTAGACAATCCTTCTCTATCACCCTCAATATTTCTTTGTTTGCTGGGATCTTTCCTTGTGTCAATAATCAGGTATAGGCCTGTTCATGTGCATGTGTGTATGTGTGTGTTGCTTTGCTACTACTTTAAGCTTTTGTCTCATATCTTCTCTATAACACACCAAACTCCTAGAAACTTCCTTATACTCCTTGTTTCTATTTCTCCACCTCCCAATTATTTCTTGTTCTATTATAGTTTAACTTCTGACCATTCTGTTGAAACTGCCCTCTCCAAGGTTAACAGTACAATACAATGCAATGCAATGCAATGCAATGCAATGCAATGCAATGCAACACAATACTACACAGAGCATTAGAGTAAAATAAAATACAGCCCACATTTATTAAAGGTCTGCAATGTACAAGCACTCTTGGAAAGAAAATTCCTGACCTCAGGAAGTTTACAATGTAATGAAGGAAAGGAAACATGTGAAAGGAAGTAGAGAAGGAAGGAAAGGCAGGAGGTTGAGGGTATGAGCAATGCCTGGGGGCATGATGATAGTGGAGTCTAAACTGAGCAATACAACTAGTGGGAAAGGAGTCTTCTAATAGGTCTCCATGATTACAGATATGCTCCCTTTTTAATCTTCTTCTGGAAGTACTTCTGAGTCTTTTTTTAAAAGAAGCTTTGGGAGGAGTTCTTGACTCATCTCTCCAGACCTACAATTAGAGGGAGAGGGAAAACTAAGGGTCTTGATGAAGTTTGAGTAGCAAAGTCAAGGCAATCTCCAAGATGATGAGTTTCCTGGTGATGAGTTCACTTGGGGAGGGGGCAATGAGAAGTGATGCTAGTTGAGTTGAAATTAAGTAGCATAGCTAGTGGGAAATGATCTCTTGTAGTCTCAGTGATTACTTAATTGCTAAATCCAATGACGTCTCAGATGTCATGTTACTTAACCTCCTTCTGGTTACATAGATCAGAAGCCCTGAGTCATCTTCAGCTCTTTCCTCTTCCTTAACCGTTCCCATATCCAATCAGTCACCAATTTTTGTCATTTTTACCTTCAGGGCATCTCTTGCATCTGCCCCTTCCCTTATATTTATTTAGCCACTATTTTCAGTCTGCATCATTTTCCATCCAGACTAGGAGTAGGGGACCTTTTTTTCTGCCAAGGTCATTTGAATATTTTTATCATTCTAGGATCATACAAAATTATCTAGTTAAAAATTAGCCTGCTAAATTAGCCACTTAGATTTATTGAATTTCAAATTTTGCTTGCTGTTGCCTGGGTACTGAAGAAGTATTTTATATGGCCTCAAGGCTATAAATTCCCAGTCCCTAACCTAGACAATTGAATTAGCCACCCAATAGGTTCTCTATCATTATAGAACCTTTTCCTTTCTCACCTTTTTTAACACAACTGCCAAATTGTGGCTTTCCTGCTAAAACATTCTACAGTGCCTCCCTATTGCCTCTAGGAATTTTTTTTAATGTTCAGTTTCACATTTGCTAAGGTAGTCAACCTCTCCATTATAACTCCCACCTATTTTTCCAGATTTATTACATATTATTTCTCTTCATAAACATTGCATTCCAGTTAAATTAACTACTTACTATTCTTGGAAGTCCAGGTGCCACCTTCTGTTTTTGTGCCTTTATTTGGACTTCTTCCCTGTTCCTAGAATACACAATTTCCCCTTGCCTCTACTTCTTGGAATTCCTGTCTTTCTCCAAGTCCCAGTTCAGGTTTCCTACTTTATTATAGTACATTATATTTTATATATGCAACTTCCAGTTGCCAGTAGAATGTAATCTTTATGAGGTCATGGATTCTTTAATTAGAATCTGATAGCCAAGCAAAGTGAAATGGCATGGAAACCCAGATCAAATCTTGTCTCAAACACTTATTAGCTATTTTATCCTCAAGTCATTTTGCTCATTCAGTTTCTTCATCTAAAAAAATGAAAAACTTGGACATAATGACCTTTTAGATCTCCTCCAGCTCTAGATCTATGATTTTACATTAAACATTTTTTTTGTTTTGTGTCCAAGTGACTACTATAGGATCTTCTAGGTACTTAATATATATTTGTTGAATTAAAGTAAAACAGGAGAAACAGAAGTCACATTAACTGTGTAAAAATTATATTGATATATGAACAATAACCTAGTAAATAGGACATGATGATTAACTTAATGTCCCTAACTTAAAACTCTGTGAAGTAGAAAATGAAGCTAATCACTTCCCAGGTACTTTTCATTTTGGGACAGAGAATTTGAGTTGCCCCAGGAAGTATGACTTAATGTAGAGACCATCTGAGTATAAGGTGGTGTCAGAATCTACACTGATGTTGGTAAACTTCAGTGCCTTCTATATAAAGTTTGGTAAAGAAATGGAGGGAATGGAGAAACAAAGTGAACGAAGAAACAATAATTTCTATAACCAGGGTAGGAAAAAACAAAGGAAAGAAGTAGAACAGAACAATTAAAATAACTTAAATAAAATGCAAATGAGAGATAGAGCAGTGTCAAAGGTTCCTAATGAAGGTGAAATGAAACAACTGAGATAGTCCTCTTGCCCAGATGAATCCACATGGGATAGATGGTGAACAAAGGGGAAGTCACTAAAAGTGAAGACTTTGAGAGATGTTAAGGGCAGGGTGATTAACAAAGAAGACCGATGTGAAGGAGGTGAAGATAGTGGAGAAGGGTCAGAAAAAAGAGCTTTATAAAACTAGGTTGGAGGCAAAAATGAGGTGAAGATAGAAATATGCAACTCTTATACTATTTCTTTTTCCTTAATTAGAAAGAATAATCTTTATAATGGATAATTTAAAAACAAAAAATGTTAACAAGGAAATGAAACCCAATCTAAGTAGAATGGGAAGAAAGTAGCTAGTGAGGCTTTGATGAAGTGGGAGTCCTCCTTTGACAAGACACACTCTTCCACACTCACCCTTAATCCCATTACCTCTCATTTTATATGTGCTTTCCACACACTTTCTAATATTCAGGCTCTCCATATCTATGGTCTCCTTCCCTTATACTGAAAAATATTCACCTGTCTTCTCCATCCCTTAAAAACTCCTCACATGGTCCCCACTATAATCCTATTTCAGTCTTCTCCTCAGTTAAACTTTCTTGAGAAAGTCTTATTTCTGATCACCCCTCAGTTTCCTTTGCTGCATTTTCAACTATTTCATGTCTGCTAAATTCGTGGGGAAGAGGAAAATGTCCCTTAGGGCTATTCTGGCACCTCTCACATGGTGATCTCCACCTCCATGGAATCAGATATCAATGTTGATGGTTCTAGTCTATCATAGTCTTGAGCTTTAGTCCAAAATCACCTACTTACCTTTTGAACATCTCAAACTGAATGACCTGTAAATATCTTAAATTCAACAAGTCCAAAAGAAAATTCAACATATTTCCTCCACAAATCTCTCAAATCATCTTTCTCATTACTATTGAGTCACCTGACCTCACTATCATTCCAGACATTTGCTAAATCTACTCATTTCTGCATTCACAACATCATTTGCACAAATTGTCTTCTCTCTGCTCATACAGTCAGCTCCTTACTTCAGTATCTCATCATCTCTCTCCCAGACTATTGCAATTACCTAATAATTGGCTACCCATCTGGAACCTCTCCCCACTCCAATCCACCCATCATGTACCTGCCAAAGTGACTTTTACTAAATCATTTGCCTGATAATGTCACCCTACTCCCACTAAAGAAACTTCAGTGTCTTTCAGTTATCTCGGAAATCAAATCTAAAACCTTCCCTTTAGCATTTAAAGTTGTTACAACCTTGTCCCATCTTGCCTTTCTAGTCTTTTTCCATTTAACTCCCTATCCATGTGCTATAATCCAGCTAGAATCCAGAAAGGACATTCTTTCTCTGCCAGTTTCTTTTTGAACTGACTGTCCCCCTGTTCCTAGAATGTTCTCCCTCCTTGCCTCCACCGCTTTTATTCCTTGGCTTCCACGTTCAAGAATCCATTAAAACCCCACCTGCTGTAGGAGACTTTTTGCACCAGCACCATCACTCAATACCTTTTCTCTAGTTATCTTTCATCTATTATGTAGAGATCTCATGTGTATATAATTATTTATATATAGACTCCCCTTTTCAAATGCATACTTCTTGACATCAGGTACACTGTTTTTGCCTTTCTTTGTTTCATTGGGACTTTTTCCAGTTCCTGACACTTTGTAAGAGCTTAATAAATGCTAATTGACTGACTGACTTGTACTGAAAAACTATTTTCAAGGTAATGAAGGAACTTACAAGTACTATTGCCAAGCTGTTGTCAGAATTCTTTGAAAAAGCTGTGGAAAAACCAGATGCATGCTGCTAGATCAGAGATAAGTAAATTGAGTATGGGGAAAAGAAGGGAAGTGCCCTTGTGCCTAGCCCTGTGCTAAGCATTTTTAAAATATTTATTCCATTTGATTTTTTAAAATATAGAAGGTCAATTTCCCAACCATAGGCTAATGAACTTGACTGAGAGTCCTGGAAAGAACTTGAGAATGTATTTATGAGTTGGTTTGTGAGCACTTAGAAAGGTAAGTCTCAATCATTAAGAGCCAACTTGGCTTGATAAAAAAGAGGACATGCTACACTAACCCAATCTCCTGCTTTGGTAGTTACTGACCTAGTGGAGCAGGGGATGTTGTAGACACTGTACACATCTAGGGTTCAGAAAGACTTGTGGCAAAGTCTCTCATAACATCCTTTTGGGTAAGAGGTGGAAAAGGGGCATGGATAACAGAATGATGGATTGACAATTAATTGCATGATTGGACTTAAAGAATAGTTATAAACTGATTGACATCAAAATGCCCATTCTTATTTTGATCAACAATTGTTAAAAAAAAATCAATGACTTCAATAAAAGCAATACACAGACTATTCCTTCCTCAGTGGCTAGGAGGGTCAGCAAAACTCAAATTGAAAACAGAATCAAAATGGAACCAGGAAGAGAATACAGATTTTTTTGTGAGAAGAGAGTGGCAAGGCTGAGCCAGAACAACCCTCAAACACCCTGGACTCAGGTGGCCAAAGACCTCTGTTGATGGATGGATCTCTAAGCTGGTTTTGTTTCCTACCCCAAGCAAAACTGAATTTAGCATGTAGTCTGTAGATACAGGCAGAGAATTACAAGACCTGTTTGTGCTTTCAAAAATTCTCATCTAAAGCATTTTGGATTTCAGATTTACACAAGATGCAGAGCTAGGAGGCATAGGTAGGACTGAATGACAAAATATATCCAGAAAAGTCAAGACAGGCTAGAAAGATGGGGGGAAATCTAATAAAATGACATTTAATTCAAACTCCAAATATCCATGATTTCACTGGTGTGGGCCATCCCTTTAGTAATGTGGGATCCAACCTCAAAATGCTTTGTGGCTTGATGTTATGAAGTATAATGGAAATAACACTGGCTCAGGAGTCACAGGATATTGGGACAAATTCCAGCTGAGAATGACTTATGCCCCTAGAGCTGTCCTGTGCTTTAATAGACCAGATTTTCTAGGACATCCTCAAATATATACTCAATTCCCTGGGACCATTATCTCTACTTTGAGATTAATATTAATAACCAATGAATTGGAGAAATTGAGATTTCTCCTTTTTCTTTAATCATCATTTCAAGACCCCAGTCTCTGAAACTTGATCTAACTTTCTCTTCTATCTAGATGCCATCTAGGTGGGGCAACCATTGTGTTCTGCTCAGGCTTCAGTGGAGCATGAATTCTTTGAATAGATTGCCCAAGGCTGGGGAAAAACAAAAGCAAAGTTCCTGTCAGGTCCCTCATTAAGATATTTATTTTCTCATTAATTGTTAACCAAACACAGTTGATTGTCATTCTTATATATTCCTCTTCCAAACTGTCTTTGGTCTAAGAGAGATGGTTAAATGACCATCATTTTTATTAAAATATTGGCATTATTAATAAAATGACTAAATTACCCAGGAATTATGTCTCTCTCAAATCATTTTAAATATCACAATTGCTAGGTGGCTCAGTAGATAGAGCACTGGGGTCTGAAGTTAGGAAAACCTGAATTCAAATCTGTTCTCATACATTTATTAGCTTGGTGACCATGGGCAAATGCCACAACCTCTGTTTGCCTCAGTTTCCTTGTCTGAAAACGGGAATAATAAAAGCATCTTCCTCCCAGATTTGTTGTGAGGATCAAATTAGATGATATTTGTAAGTGCTTGGAACATGGGAGATATTAAATAAAGGTTAGTTATTATTATTATTATTATTATTATTATTATTATTACCTGAAAATAGGACACTATCCTGGGCTCTTCTAGGATAAGTTCGGCCTTATCTTGCTCAGTTTAGCTTTCACTTGCATTTCCTGATTTCCTGATGCTTTCACCTCTTCCCTTCTATCTTCCTCTTCCATCCATAACATTTATGTGTTATCTTTGTTAAAATATAACTTCTCCATGCTTGTTTTTATATATAGAACCAGTATTTAGTACATCATCTAGAACATAGCAAGGTTTGGCAAATACTTTGTCCATTTTCCTACCTATCTATTCTCTGGCCAAACTACAATCAGAAATATTGTGTTCACCTCAAGGTAGGACATTTTAAGGACACCAATAAAGATAGGCATGTCCAAAGCACAGTGACCAGGGTGGTGATTAAACTAGAAATCATGTCATTCAAGGTCCTGTGGAAGAAAACTAGGAATGTTTATCCTGGAGAAGAGAAGACGTGTAGGTCAAAACAGTGCCAAAGCATAACTGAAATTAGGGATGAGCAAAAACCTCAAGTCAGAAGAGATTACAGATGCTACAGGGCTCTAAAGGAAGGGAGAAAAAAGGAACCTGGAAAGAAATAAAAAGGAGTTTGTGTGTATAGGTAAGTTATTTTTGTCTTCATGTGGTTTTAATATAAATGTGAATCATTATGGTTATTGTTATTATTATCATTATTACTGCAATTAGGGAAGTATTGTAAACCTATAATATGTAAATACTTTTCTGTAATGAAAAACCAGTGAAGATGAAAGGATGAGATAATATAGCTATACTCCAAGTACTAGCTCTGAGGTGGGCCAGAGGTTGCCTTTGGGTATATGAGCTAAATGACTATTCTTAATAACTAGACTTAACTGTTAAAACTTAAGTGGTAATGGGGAAATCAACAGCCAGAGAGACCAGCTCCAGCTGAACAATTGATAAAAAGAAAGCTTCTGGGTACAGGTGAAGAATTGGAAAATAGGAAGACAGGTAATTTAGGGACAGAGAGTTGGTGGGAGCCAGAAACCAGAGTATAATAACTAGTTAAATAGGAAGAATGTACTGGGGATGTTATTCTCTGCCACACATGAATTTTATTCCCTGTACCAATAGGGAAGCTCTGCTTGGATTGAGAATAGAATAAGAAGATTCAGAGGAGAGGAATCAGAATCCTTTTAAAGACTGAAGGAAAGGAAAACTGACCTTGAAGTCTACTGAAAAACTCTTGAATTGAGTTTTATCTCTGACCCTGAAGGAAGCTGGCCTCAGTATATATGGGTGGGTGGTAATAGCAATGGTTTAGGCCCTTATGAATTCCCAATTCATCTAAAGCCATTTGGGTGGCATTCAAGAAGATGGGCTGTGAGTAGATTGCAGGACTGCCGGTATATTTATTATTCCTTTGAACATGAATAACACTGCATCTCTCAATTAGCACTTAGCATCTGCTACCTGTGGTAAGTGAGAGAAGGGATTGCTAGCTGGAGTAGACCTAAGAAATCAATATCATTAAAACAGAGGTTTATAGAGCACTTTAATATATATATATATATGTATATGTATATATACATATATATATATATATATATATATATATATATATATATATCCTTGAATTAAGTGCTAAAAGTTTTAATATCCCCATTTTGCAGATGAGAAAATTGAGGTTGAAGTAGATAAAGCAGCTTACTCATGGTCATATAGTTCAAACAAATTTTTATAAAACAAGATAGTGAAATGGAAGAGGGATGGTAAAATTAGGTGGATCTAGAACTGATTGGAACATTAGCCTTATAAAGTTTTCAAAGGACTGAAATCAAACAATAAGGAAGAGCCCCCCAAGACTCTGTTCTGGACATTGTTTTGTTCAACATTTGGTCAAACATCAAAGAACACCAGTGTTCTTTGCTTTAAGTCCAAACTTTCATGCATTACATCCCAAAATAGATAGGTATAGATATATGTGTGTGTATACACACATACACATACATATGCTAAATATATACATATTCATAAACATAAACATATTGGTTGGTTGGTTGGTTCTAGTCCTTTCTTATTGAAGAAGACCAAAATGACATCACTAGGTTAAAGACAAGTTACAATTTGTCCAACTGTAGCTGATCAGACCAATATGAGCCCAGAATTCTCTATCATAGTTTGGGCACAAATAGTCCACGTAAACACCTGGGGTAGTTTTTCAAACTTACATATTTCATGTTTCCTTTGAGCTTCTTCTATTCTGCCTTGCTCATAGAGCACAGTACCCTCTCTGATGAAGACATGCCATACTGGATGGCCCTGTGCCAGTGGCACAATCATTTCAAAGTCCTTAAGAAAGATCTTTAGTGTCTTATCCAGCTTTCTCTGTCTCTCTCTGTCTCTGTGACACACACACACACACACACACACACACACACACACACACACACACAAACACACACAAACACACACACAAAACCCAACCAGCCCCAGGATTGCTAGCTCTGTGTGAGTTCTCCTTTAATCAGATTTTTTTTTTTAGCAAATGTGTGTTTGGAATTGATAGTGTGGCCAGCCAATTGGAGCTGCACTCTCTACAGCAACATTTGAATGCTTAGCAATTTATCTCTAGAAAGGACCTCAGAGTCTGGTATCTTATCCTTCCAAGTGATCTTCAGATCACACAATTTAAATGGAAGTAATTCAGTTTTCTGCCATGGAGTTTTAGTGATATTGTCAGATGTTTCAATGAGGATGAAAATGGCCTCAAGATCAGCTTCCATTCTGCCTGTAAATTCTTCAACTTGAAAAGGCTACACGCCAAGACCAAAGTGGAGGGAGTGTTAGTGCATGATTTTCTGTTTGCAGATAATTAGGCACTCAGTGTAGGCTCTGAAGCTGAGATGCAACAACGTGTGGATCAATTCTCTGTTGTTTGTGTTATTTTTGGTCTAATAATTAACATCAAGAAAACACAGGTATTCCATCAGTCAGTACCACAACTGTCCATATGTGGAACCATCAATTATGGCAAATGGAGAAGTTTTGAATGTTGCAGATAAATTTACTTACCTTGGCATATAACCTTTCCAAGGAGGTACACATTGACAATGAGGTTGACACACGCATTGCAAGTGTCTGAGGCTGGATTTGAAATCAGGTCTTTCTGGCTATAGGGTCACCGCTCTATCCGCTGCACTACCTAGCTACCTCTAAAATCTCATCTTTTGCAGGAAATTTTTCTCTTTTTCTTTTAAAAAATATTTATTTTAATATTTAGTTTTTTAAAAACTTTGAGTTCCAAATATTCTCTTTATTCCAGCCCCTAGCATATGCATTGAGAAGGCAAGCAATATAATAACAATTATGCATGTGCAATTATGCAAAACATATATCCATATTAGTCATATTGCAAAAAAAGAGCAAGAAAAATAAAGTGCAAAAATTATGCTTCCATCTGCTCTTAGAGTTCATCAATTCTCTCTCTGGAAGTAGTCTTTTTCATGATAAATCCTTTGGAATTCTCTTTGATCATTATATTGAAAAGAGTAGCTAATTTAATCACAGTTGATCATAAAATAATATTGCTGCTACTGTACAGAATTCCTGATTCTGCTCAATTCATTTTGCATCAGTTAATATTTTTTCCCAGGTTTTCTTTTTTTTAAAGATTTTATATATTTTGAGTTTTACAATTTTTCAGCTAATCTTATTTTCCTCCCCTCCACCCCCTACAGAATGCAATTTGCCAGTCTTTACATTGTTTCCATGGTATACATTGATCCAAATTGAATGGGATGAGAGAGAAATCATATCCTTAAGGAAGAAATATAAAGTATAAGAGATAGCAAGATCAGGCAATAATATCTAAATTAAATTTAATAGTCTTTGGTCTTTGTTCAAACTCCACAGTTGTTTCTCTGGATACAGATGGTATTCTCCATTGCAGACAGCCCAGAATTGTCTCTGATTGTTGCACTGATGGAATGAGCGAGTCTATCAGGGTTGATCATCGCCCCCATGTTGCTGTTAGGGTGTACAATGTTCTTTGTTGTGCTCATCTCGCTCAGCATCAGTTCATGCAAATCCTTCCAGGCTTCCCTGAATTCCCATCCCTCCTGGTTTCTAATAGAGCAATAGTGTTCCATGACATACATACACCACAGTTTGTTAAGCCATTCCCCAATTGAAGGACATTTACTTGATTTCCAATTCTTTGTCACCACAAACAGGGCTGCTATGAATATTTTTGTACAAGTGATGTTTTTACCTTTTTTTCATCACATTTTTTCCCAAGTTTTCTGAAAACATCCTCCTCATCATTTATTATAGCACAGTGGTATTCCATCACAATCATATACTGCAACTTATTCAGATATTCCCCAACAAATATTGATTGGCATCACTTCAATTTCCAATTCTTTGCCACCACAAAAAATTTGCTATATTTTTGTATATATAAATCCTTTTCCTTTTTCTTTAATTTTATTGCAGTACAAATATAGTAGAGATATTGATGAATCAAAAGGTATGCACAGTTTTACAGCCCTTTGGACATGGTTCTAAATTGTCCTCCAGAATGGTTGGACCATTTTATAACTCCATAACAGTCTATTAGTGTCCCTATTTTTCTACATCCCCTCCAATATATTTTATTTTCCTTTCCTATCATGTTAACTCATCTGAAAGGTATAAGGTAGTAAGACAGAGTTGTTTAATTTGCATTTATCTAATCAACAGTGAAAAAAGCCTTTCTCAGCATCTCAGTTCTAGTGCCTTCTGTCAAATATTTCCTATTCATCCTGCATTTAGCTTGTTTGTACATATTTGTTTGCTTCTTTTCTTCCTCCCCCACCCCTGTTGTAAACTCCTTGAAGACAGAGACAGTCTTTTGTCTCTTTTTATATCCCCCACTTCTTAGAAAGATGCCTGTAACATGACAGAGGCTTTAAAAAATGCTTATTGACTGAGACTCAGAAAGATGAAATGAATTGTCAAAGGCAATATAATTACAGTATTTAGTGATCAAGTCAGGACCAGAATCTGCCTATGTCTACCCTCTATATACATGATATTTGCATATCCATGTATCTTCTTTTCCCTAACTGAGCCATGATTTATTTGTAGACAGGGGTTCAATCTCATATTTTCTCCATGTTTCCCATATGGTCTCACACAGTTATAGACATTCAATAAATACCTTCAGGAGAGTGGTATAAGATCTTATCAAGAACAGACTAATCCTAAGAGTACAGAGAATAAAGATAACAGATAGAGAATAATTATACCTGCAGATATCGTAAGTTCTCCATTAGGAAACCCAAAATTTTTGTCAACTCTATATCCTAACCATGAGGAAACAAAAGTGCCAAGTGTTGGATAATGTATCTAAATCAGAGTCATAACTAGGAAAATTTTCAGCTGAAGCACAAAGAAGGAGACAGAAAGACAATGGTGACACTGAGAACAGGCCAAGAGGACAATGTCGGTAGAGGTTTTTCCCTCATGACCCAGAAGTCTTTCGAGTGAATCACTTGAAGTTGGGAGGGAAATGTGGATAGAGGGGAGGTGCCCCAGACCACTGGTGTAGCAAATTCCAGGGGCACAAGTAGACAGAATATTTCACAGTGAGGAAGTAGTCTTGGGGAGAGAAAGTATTCATTGTCTCCACCTTTTTCCTCAATGTCAATTCTCCCACTCAAAGCTCTGATAGTCCTACTCTAGATCTGGCTCAAATCTCAATAACATGAAAAGAATCATTAGAGTACCCTAGTGACTTTACCTTTTTTCCACTGTGGGGACCCTTTCTCAGAACAGATCCTTGAGTCAATCCTGAACCCACTGAGCAGGAACTATAGCCAAATTCTCTGCTCGATCCTGTGTTGTTGGCCTCCATGTATATACAGTGATAATAACTGTGTCCCCAGCCAGTCATCCTCCTCTCTTTTGTTTTTATCTTCATTTTTCTTGGAGTTGTATCTGCCCCTCTGGTAACACTTCATTTCACTATTCACACATGTTAACCATATGCTGAATAGCAAGAGTTCCCAGCCTTAATCTTAAACTGTGCCAGGAGAGGCCAGATCCAGTTAGGCTACTTGGAACTTAATGGGCACTATAATAGAATGGTAAGAAAACAAAAGAGCTTTCTTTGTAAATAGCCTCTAGCCCCAGAGGCTCTGGCTGAGTCTTTTCTAGAAGTAGCTTCTTACTACTCAGAAAGGTCCCATTTGACAGGCATATATTATTTAAGCTAATTTGGAATTTGTTCTAAATTTATCAGACTCCAGTTTGCTTACTCCATACATAATAATGATTTAGTGACCCATAAATAATATATGGGTCCTGATGAATTCATGAGGGCATTAGTTCTGTGTGGTCCAGAGTCCTTTCAACCAAGCACATAATTCCTCTTGGACACAGGATGAGTGACTTTCTCAAGGTCATTTGACTGTTCAGTGATGGGTTTGGAGATAAAATGTTCTCCCTCATGAGGACAAACACTAAGGAACCTTAAAGTCTGTATAAAATTTTTTTTCTCCTCATTTTGCTAGTATAGGACTGTAGATCCCATGGAACTCTCCAACAATTTACCCTTGTCCCATATATCTTGCTTTAGCCATAGTAAACTTGGGGAAATCTTCCAGAATGCAAAAATGAAAGGAATAAACATGAAATTAATTACTCTCAATGTGATACCTATGGGAAATGGGAGGGATGGAAATGACAAAGACATTTTTTTTATTTCCTTGACCTTCAGTCAGGTTGGTCTTCCTGCAAGGGGTGCAGGTCTTCCCCTCTCTAACCCTCCTCCCAGGGCAACCTAAGGATTGCTTATCAGAATTTCAGAGAAAAACACAGACTCACCAGGGATGTAAAACCTCTGTCTTCCTCTAGCTCCTTGTTTCTTAAATTGAACATACAGAAGAGTCTAGAGTCTCTGTTTCTAAAACAATATTGTATGAAGTTTTCCCTGGTATTCCAATATACTCATTGTATATGCATATGTTATTAATCAGTCCTTTCAGACATGCCTGACTCTTCATGACTCCATTTGGGGTTTTCTTGGCAAAGCAAATAGAGTGGTTTGCCATTTCCTTTTCTAACTCATGTTATAGGTGAGGCTTGCAAGGTTAAATGACTTGCCCAGGGATATAAAGCTAGCAAGAATCTGAGGCCATACTTAACTATGTGACCCTGGGCAAGCCACTTAAACCCATTGCCTTGCAAAAAACAGAAACAAAAGAAAGAAAAAAATCTGAGACCAGATTGATTTTAAGTCTTCCTCACTCCAACTCCTATGCTCTATCCACTGAGCTACTAAGCTGCTCAAACACATAAACCCTAATTGAATGGGTGATCATGTCACTTTGTTTCCAACTCTACTTCCTTATACATGTGTTGTCTCTAAGACAATACATTGTGAACCTCAACTTATCAAGTCGTGCATTTCTTTGTTTTTGTTTTGGAACTCTAGATTCAAATTGAAATCTTTTGTAGTTTAGAGCTATGGATTCCAAGGACTTCTCCAGCAATCTACCCTTGTTCCATGTATCCTGCTTTAGTCACAGTGAACTTCTGGAGAATCTTCCAGAATGCAAAAATGAAAGGAATAAACATGAAATTGCTCTCAATGTGCTATCTATGGGAAATGGGAGGGATGAAAATGGCACAGACAATAGATTTGATCAAGCAATGATCAAAGCAATAGATTATGATCAAGCATTAATAGAAGGCTTGACTTAGAATAAGAATTGTTTAGACTAATAAAATCTTTATCCTTTTTATTTATTTTTAGTTGAAATAATTTATCTATTATGTTGGGGTTTTTTCTGCTGCTGCTGCTGCTGCTGCTGCTGCTAAAAATCATAGAGGATCAAGAAGCTATTAAGGGTTAACATCTTCTCCATGTTCAGTGATCTCCTTGGAACAAGTCAGTCGCCCTTTTCAAAAGAGAAAGCAGACAAAGGGACAGGAAAGTAGCTAGTGGGGAAAGAATTGAATCAGCTGGCGATCAAAAGGGACTAGGAAGTAGATGCCTCCAAGTCAATGAAAATTCGAGATCCTCACACAGGACTAGTCCCATTGGTTGGTGGTTCTAAATATGATTCAAAGAATCTCAAGAAGGTTGTCCTGTCTATAAAGAGTTTTCCCAAAGCCAAAGATGCCTGGATTTCACTATTAATGATTCACTTTTCGTAATATCAAGTCTTGAGTATCACTTGACACACATTCTGGGAAGATTTTCATTTTTAAAAGAGAGTAAATATCTAAGAAAAAAATAAGAAGTGCTTGGAATCTGAATTTCAACTTTAACAACTATTTATTTAGGGCTTATTAGTATGTAGAAGTTATGCTAAGCTAAGGATGGGATAAAAAGTATTACAAAACTGATCCCTGTCCTGATGGAGCTTATGAGGTGTGATTAAAAGGATAATACATAAAAGATAACTAACTACATATACAATATTACATTATATGTGCTATAGAATGGTTCAAAAAGCAATGTGGCATATGAAGGGTAAACCATTACTAACTGGGATATAAATAAAATGAGAGAAAAGTTAAGGAAAGTTTCATTCATGGAAGAGGTGGTATATAAGGTAAATAGCTCAACAAGAGAAACAAATGAAGAGAGAAGAATCTAATCATAGAAATCCTAACTTTGATATTGCCTCTCCTCCCTTTTAAAGCATCTTGTACCACTTAATGTCCCTATCCTTTCTGTCAGTAGTGGTCTAATACCTCCATTCTCCCGCTGATTGCAAAACCCCTCCAATTGGGTTATTCTTCCCTAATTTAATCACCCTACATGCCCTGTATGCATGAGTTTGCTGGAGTGATCTTGAACCAGTTTATTAGAGTCTATTGTTAAATTTTTACTGTAAGCAGTTATATCACAGAAATCATAAAATGTTATAAAGCAAGGTTGGATTTTTTTATTAATTATCTAGGCTTAAGTAAGTGATGGACAAGATGTTAATAATGCAGATCAAACTTAAGTGTGTCCACAAACACCCCCTAAGCCAAATGTTAAATATTTACCAGCACACTCTCATCTAAATTACAAAACTAGCTTCCCAAAGTCAGCTCCCTCAATACAGCAAATCTCAGCAAAGTGTTAGAAGAAAATCAAGCTGATTAAAGAAATCTGCAGCAAGGTAGTAATAGCTGATAGTTTAACCTTCCTAGGGGCATTTTTATTTTTAAAGAGGATTTTTTAATTCAAATGAAGTTCTAATTGGTAACATTTCTGGCAGTCTGAGTTTTGGATGATATTTGGGAATAGCAAGGTGAGGAAGGTGAATTATGAATGTTAAAAGAACTCTAGACTGAGAGAATAATGCATATTTTTGTCCAGTCTTCCTAATAAACTATGAGCTCCATGAGAGAAGGGACCATGACATATCTTGACTTTATATCTTCTCTAGGGTCTAGCTAAGTATTTGTACATAGCACATGCTTGTCAGTAGCTTAAATGCTACTTCTGGTTCTGCCATTAACTGGCAATGTGATTCTAGGTAAATCATTTTGCTTCTCTGTCCCTCCTCTCCCATTTCTAAAGTGGCAGAGATGGGGGGGGCAGTAATAAGAACTATCTTTGTGATTCATTCAAGTTGATGAATGAATGATCTCCCTTCCACAAGTTGATGATCTTCCTTCCACACAGACTTGTTGCTAAGGGAGATTGTAGGGTTGTCATGGTGAAAAGAAGCAGAAGCAGGAGAAGAAAAAGGAGAAAGAGAAGAATGCCAACAAGAACAAAAAGCAAAATAACAAGATCAACAAGAAGAAAAAGAAGAGGAACAACAAGAATAAGAAGAGGAACAAAAACAGAAAGAAAAGTATGAAATAGCAAAAACACACCCACACAAAATAGTGGAATTTCAGAAAGGAAACCAGATCAGTAAGGATGTTATATTGCTATAATGGTAAATTTCATGTTTTAAAGCTATATTAAAGAAATCTACAATTTAAAAAAAATCCTCTTTTATGTTCTTTCTTTATTGAAATGGTCTTGCTTTTCAAGAGCAGGTTAAAAAAGTTTAAAAAGGAACATGAGCTCAATTTAGATAATAGATGAACAAAAAGGATTGTTAGTTTAGATTGTAGATGAAGCTGATGACAAGGGTCTGTATCTCCCTTGGTTTCTGCTTTGCAACTTTAACAGACAGAGGAGTTTCCTTTCTTTTGTTCCTTCCTTTCCACCTTCTTCATTATGAGGTGCTATGGAGAAAGTCAAAGTCCATACTGAGCTCTGTGGGGTGATTCCTAATCAAGTTCATAACAAGATCTGGGGCTGACACTATGGTGGATAGTTTCAGCATTATACTGAGATGGAAGAGATATTAGCTCCCTTTTGCTTTGATGAACCTGAAAGTCTACCTGATATGATTATTCTTTAGGGGAGAAAAAAGAGACATCAAGACTGTGTGCAGGAACTGAAGAAGGAGTGTCTGGTCTCAGACACTCATTGATTCTGAGTAGCCTTTGTCTTTGAAAACCTTTAATTTATCACAACTGCTAAGGAGGTGGGGTGGCTAGGTGGCACAGTGGATAAAGCACTGGCCCTGGAGTCAGGAGTAGCTGAGTTCAAATCTGGTCTCAGACATTTAATAATTACCTAGCTGTGTGGCCTTGGACAAGCCACTTAACCCCATTTGCCTTGCAAAAACCTAAAAAAAAAAAAAAAAAAAAAAAAGAACTGCTAAGGGGGAGAGAAAGAAGATGGTGGTAGGGTTAAAGTCTCCTATATCTCCTGTCTCCATCTCCCATGGAGCAATCCAGAAAGAAGACAGAGAAAAATGCTATCCTGGAAAGACAGAGGATACAAAGAGTTGGCATTGCTAATAGCACCAAAGTCTCTGATTTTTATTTCATGTGATCAGAGCATAGAGTCATGGAAAGGGCATTGCATTTCATTAACTTACCACCATATCCTCTTCTGTAAAACGAGGAGTTTGACTGAATGATTCCTCAGGTTCCTTCCAGATCAATTTTATCTGCCCTGCTCTCTGAGCATATTAACCATTCTCTCCTTCACCCTCTCTCTACTCTCTGACTTACTTTCTCTTAGGTATTCTCATTTTTCATCCTCCCACTAGGTTTTTTCTCTTTTCTTTAATCTTGATTTATTTCCCTCCTCTGATCTTCTCTGTTATTCCTCCTTCTACATACTCTTGTTGTTTTTAACTCTACTTTCTTCCCCCAGCTTCTCTCCTGATGCCTCCCCTTGACTTTTTTTTAGGTTTTTTTTCCAAGGCAATGGGGTTGTGACTTGCCCAGGATCACACAGCTAGGTAATTAAGTGTCTGAGGCGGAATTTGAATTCAGGTCCTTCTGACTCCAGGGCTGGTGCTCTATCCACTTCCCTTTGATTCTTTAATAAGAACTTCTTGGAATTCATAGTAGCTCCTTTGAAATCAAGTAGATCTATGGTAATGGTCTTGTCCTGAAATCAAAATGGGAGTTGGCACTAGGAAATCAGTCACACGTGGTAAGATTAGTTAAGGGAACTAACTAGTCCTAGGGAGAAACCTAGAGGCCTTTCACTGTCTATATATGTTTCTAGAGGATAGAGAAGCAATTTTGTAATTCAAAAAAAATGACTTTTCCTCTCTTCGGTTTCTCTCTAACTTCAGACCCTCCCTGACTTGGACTCAGAAAGTGCCAGGGAGATTGAAAGAGGTCTATGTATGGCATGAGTCCCAAGGTAATGAATTCTCACTATCTGAGAACCAGATGTTGGTTCTAACCTCCTGAACTCTCTAAGAAGTGAGAGAACAAATGCCTTAATGCAACAATCTTTGGCTCTGAAATATCCTTGAGATGGGAAAATGTGAATATAAAGAGAGCCCAGGGACTCTGGGAGGTGCCACAGAGAAAAGTTAATTACATGGCCAGTTCTGCTAGGTGAAATAAACCCCCACATTGCATAAACAACTCTTTTTACTTTTGGCTGACCAGCAAACAGTTTCCTTTTCCCAATTCTTCCTGAATTCATCCAGGATAAATTAGTCTGAGGCAGCCCCACTTCAGAGAAGAGGAGCAATAACAACTAGCATCCATTTATTTCTCTAAGGTTTTCAAAATGTCATAAATATGTTTGCTTGTTTGATGCTATTATTCTCTTCACAGATTAGGAAATTGAGGCTCATGGATTAAATAATTTTTCCCATAGTCATACAATTAATAAGAGCTTGAGATAGGATATGGACTCAGGTCTATTCAAGGCTGTTCAACTCCTTGGAATACACACCCTATATATAGAAAACCTGGCTAGAAAACAAAGTCTTAATACAAGGTGGTAAATTTGTCATACCACTGAAACTATGTGAGTTATGATTTTTGATTGGAATATGATCAATGAAACACATGTCCAAAAATACTAGATTAATAAAAGGGGAGGGAATCCCAGAAATGACGTTTGGTTCAACCTTTTTTGTGAGAAACAAGGGAGGGAGAGATAGAATCTAAATTGTGGCAAGATTATGATAAAATTTCCCTGTCCAGAAGAAGGACACTGATGATAACTCTGTTGTAAATAAAAAAAACTTGCCCAGAGGCAAGATACAGTTGTGGTAGTGACCTTTAACTCTGTTTCTCTGTATCAAAATCTAAACAAACTGATACTTTAAAAAAATTTGCTTTTCTTTTGGAAAGTAGCAAAAGCAATGAGAAGAACTGTAATTCTAGACCCAATTACGACCAATAAGGAATAATTGTTTGGTAAAATGAAAATGAAGGAAATCTTCGAAGACAATGATCAGCCTTTTTAGGGTTTGTCATTAAAAAACAAAGATGGGGGCAGCTAGGTGGCACAGTGGATAAAGCACCAGCCCTGGAGTCAGGAGTACCTGGGTTCAAATCCAGTCTCAGACACTTAATAATTACCTAGCTGTGTGGCCTTGGGCAAGCTTCTTAACCCCATTTGCCTTGCAAAAACCTAAAAAAAAAAAAACACACAAAGATGGCATTATTACACAAAGGTTGATGTAATCCCAGGACTCCAGGGGAATATATTTCAAAGAAAGGAATTCAGTGGGAGAAAGGGAGAGGAAAAAGGGGGAAAGGGAGGTCTATCTAAGACATATGAAAGGCAAATAGGATACAGGCACACTCCAGAAGGTTAAAAAAATAAAATTGTGATGAGACAGATAAAAAATGTTTATTATGAGAAAAAAAGGATAAAGTAACAAAAGAGCTTTACAGGCACTTAGAATTTTTTTTTCTTATTCTCTTTATAATTAGGGTTACTAAATAAGAAGAATAGGGAAATATTTTAATTTCTTCATGGCAATTAATGAAGTTTCTTACAATAATACTAAAATTTTATTTCTACCTCAATCTCCTTCTGGTGAGTAGTAACCTTGAGCTCTCCAAGGCCAGATGCACCTTCTGAAACATTTTATGGAGCAAAAAGTCTTTCCAAGGTGGCCTGTTGACAACCTATTTTGCTAGAGGGAAATAAAAAGAGAATAAATATTTATTAATCATCTAATATGTTCCAGGTACTTTACACATATATCTAATTTGATCCTCATGACAACCCTGAGAGTTGGGTACTATTATTATCCTCATTTTACAACTGAAGAAATTGAGGCAGATGAAGGTTAAGTGACTTGTCTCAGGTCACACAGTTAATAAGTGTATGAAGTCAGACTGGAACTCAAGTCTTCCTCACTCCAGGCTCAGGGACTCAGATCTCTAACCATATCACCTAACTTCACAGTGATTAAAGGTCAGCCCAAACAAATATGGAGAATTTCATCACCAAGTTACCCGTAGGATAATGAATTGTTTGGGCACAGCAATTCTCAAAGGCCATCTACTTGGTTTTAGATGACTTGTGAATTCATTCCTTAAATGGAGGAGTGAAATTGTATGTGTTTGAAGTGACAAATCCTCAAGGAAGAATTATCTAGCTAACTCTCTTAACATCATTGTATGAAAAAGGGAGAAAATGTCTCATTTTAGGAATGGTATTGCAGTGCTGAAAAATGTCCAGAGGAGAGCCTGGAGATTATGCTACTTGATAATTGGTTGAAGGACCTGGGGATGTTTGGCCTAGAAAAGAGAAGATTTAGGATCAGATCTAATAGCTACATCCCAGTTTTTCCAGTGGAACAAAGGTGAGGTTGATTCTGCTTGGCCCCAAGAGGCAGAACTGGTGATGGAAATTGTAAAGAGAAAAAACCTTTAGGTTCAAGAGAAGGAAAAAAGTTTTCTATCAATTCGAGCAATCCAAAGAAGAGGTTAAGTGCTTTGAAAGGTACTGTAGTTTGAAAGCCCTTTTCTGGAGAGTTCCTTGTTTAGGTACCAGTTGTATAAAATGGTCTCTGAGATTCTTTCCAATACTAGGAAAGTGTGATTCTATGATTCTGTGGGATGTGAACTGTTTGATGGTATAGTGAGAAAAAATTAGAACTGATTCCCCCAAGGTTAATTGATCCTTACTGTTAACCTGGAAGAAAGTTTCCAGTGGAGCCCAGAAGACTTTGTCCTTACCTCTGTTCTCTTCAACATTTTTTTATCAAAGACTTGATTTAAAAAACATTGATTTTTAAGCTCCTCAGAGTTGGAGATGACACAAGTCAAGGGGGAAAGTTAATAAGTTGGCTGACAGAGTAAAGATCCAAAGAGATTGGGACAGGTTGAAATGATGGGTAAAATTTAATAAGATGAAATTTAATAACTCTAAATATAAAGTCCTTCACTTGGGATCAAAAAATCAGCTCTACAAATATAGGACGAGAAAGACATGGCTAAAGTTAATGTTTTATTGTAAAAAGAATCATCTGTGTTCCCCATAACTTTAATATTACAGTTGTTATCATAATGTTTCTCTTTGTGCTACTTTCCCTCATGTTGCATCCCAGGTAAGAATAGTAATAATAATAGTAACTAGCATTTATTTAGTACTTCAAAGTAGTACAGATGATTTACAAACATTATCCCATTTTACCTTCACGATGAACCCAGTAGGCAGATGTTAATATGATACCAATTTACATATGAGACATACAGATGTCAAATTGATACTTATTATGCAGGGTCACAAAAGTGTTAAGTGTCTGAAGCTAGATTTGATCTCAAATCTTCTAGTGTTCTACTCATTGTTATCAGCTAGTCCTGACTGATTCCTACTGTACTAAAACCTCATAGCTCAATATATGCAAAAGGCCCTAATAAAATTAATGTGCTCTCTGAATTAATTCTATGATTGAATTATATAATTACTGAATTAATATAAAATAATAATTATTATTTATATAGTTCTTACTCTCTGTCAGGTATTATACTAAATACTTTAAAATTATTATTTCATTTAATACTTCCAACAAGCCTGAAAGGTAGGTGCTATCATTTTCCAGATTTTACAGATGAAGAAACTGAGGTAAACAAGATTAAGTGGCTTGCCCAGGACCAAAGAGCTTAGCAAAAGTCTGAATCCAGATTTGAACTCAGATCTTCCAGACTCCAGGACCACTGCTCTACCATCCTAGCACTGTTGATAAAGCATCTATGGATCCTAAATTAGATTTCAGAATTGATCCACCTTCCTTTGAAAATTATGTGCTCTACTAATACGTTGTTGGTGGAGCTATGAACCCCTCCAATCTTTCTGGAGAGAAATTTGGAATTATGCCCAAAGAATATACCCAAAATGTGTATATCCTTGGATCCAGCAATACCACTACTGGGTATATATTCTGAAGAGATCATGTAAAAGGGTAAAAACCCCATATGTACAAAAATATTCATAGCAGCTCTGTTCGTGATGGCAAAGATTTGGAAATCGAATGAATATCCGACAATTGGGGAATGGCTGAACAAATTGTTGTATATGTATGTTATGGAACACTGTTATTCTATTAGAAACCAGGAGGGATGTGAATTCAGAGAAGCCTGGAAAGATTTGCATGAACTGATGCTGAGTGAGATGAGCAGAGGTACACTGTACACCCTAACAGCATCATGGGGGTGATGATCAACCTTAATGGACTTGCTCATTCCATCAGTGCAATAATCAGGGACAATTTTAAGGGATTTGTGATAGAGAATATCATCTGTATCCAGAGAAAGAATTGTGGAGGTTAAACAAAAACCAAAGACTATTACCTTCAATTTTTTTTAAAGTTGTCTAATGTATCACATAATTTTGCTATCGCTGATAATTTATTTTTTCCTCAAGTATATGATTTTTCTTTTAACACGTTCAATTTTGATCAATGTATAGCATGGAAACAATATAAACATTATCAGACTGCCTTCTGTGGGGGAGGAGGAAGGTAGGGAAAAATTGTAAAATACAAAACAATACAAAAATGATAGGTAGAACCTACTATTGTATATAATTGGAAAACAAATAAAATATTTATATAAAAAGGTTAAAAAAAAAAAGAAAATTATATGCTCCTGTGGGTTAGTGTCAACTGAGGACTTTGAACTTTCACAGAAATATATAACATATATACCTATATGTTATAAAAAATAGGATTTTCCAATATTCAAATGTGCATATTTATTAAAGTCCTATTAAAAAGTGCTTAATAATAACAACAATGGCTGACATGTATATGGTGCTAGAAGGTTTGAAAAGCACTTAACATACATGATCTCACTTGAGCCTAATAGAACCCTGCCAGGTAGCTATTACAGTTATTATTTATAATATTTATTTCCTTAATCTACATCATCTGCTTGTATTCTAAACAAGGCCTCCCTTGCCCACCCCTTGCCCATTTCTGATCCTGACCCCCATTCATGCTGGTTGCTGGCTAATAGGGCACAAACATCTCTCATGTAATTCCATCCAATTAAACAAACTCATTCATGGCTTCCTATAGGCTATGCTAAACACAGAAAGAAAGACAACAAGGAAATGATCCCTGCCTTCTAGGAACTACCATTCTATTAACTAAATCAAAAAAGACATTATGGGTCCAGAAAAATAGAGGAAAATAATTAGAGGAGGAATAAAGGAGTAAGAAATGGGAGGATCTGAAAAACGATCAGTGGTCCCTGAGCAGATCTTAAAGGAAGCTAGGGAATCCACTGAACAGAAGAAGAGATCTGTGCTAGACTCAGGGAACCAATTCTATGAAGGCATGCAGGTGAGAAAGAGAATACTGAACTATGGCAATAAACCAATTTGTCTAGAACAGGTGTGAAAAGAAGTAACATAAAATATCTGCAATGGAAAGTAGGAGTCAAATTCTGGAGGATTTTAAATGCCAGACTGAGATTGTGAATCTAGGTGACTGGAAGGATGGTGGTTTCTTCAACAGTCATGGGGAAGCAGTAAGATGCACATTAGGGGAAGAGGAAGGGGAAGAAAATCATTTCTGTTTTAGTCATATGTCCAGATGAACATATTTATAGAATATATATTACACACGTGTATATATATACTTATATAAACATATTTGATACTTATCTCTCTCAAAGAAACAAACTGGATACCATATACGCAGATAAAATAATAGACTTAGAATTCAAGTAGACATTAGACTTATAACCTAGACCAATCTTCTCAGTTCACAGAATTGAAGACTGAAGCCTAGAGAGGATAAGAATTTCCTAAAGTCACATAGTGGAGTAAAGATTTGTACCTAAATCCCATGTTCTCTATTTCAGCGTTCTTCACCCTGCTTTATCAGATTCAAATCTGAAAAACAGAAAGTGATAATTAATGAATAAATGCCAAACTGGGAGGGAGGATTCTTTGGGATTATACCAAGGCTCTCTCCTTGAACTTGTCCTGATCATAAGTTTTATTAATAAGTTAAATGAAGAAAGAAAAGGCATGCATAACATTTTTTCCTTCTTTCTTCTTTTTAGGTTTATTGATGCCTTTTGTTTTTGTATCTCGGCCAATTTTGAATATACCCTTCCCCGACCCCTTATTTATCATATTTGCAGAGGACACAAAGGTCAGAGAGTTATTCCATTTATTAGATGAAGGAATAAAGATTTCAAAGGATCTTGACAGGTTAGAACAATGAATCAAGACTAACACGATGAAATTTAATGGAGATAAATGTAAAACTCTTTTTTTAAGGTCAAAATAATCAACTGTACAAGTACAGTTTGGTGGGGCTGGGGGTGGGAGCAGTTGGTGTCGCAGCAATGTCTATAGGGGATCTGAGACCTCTAACTGACTTCCACATCCAATATAAGCCAACATTGTTATTTGGTTCCTGAAAAAAATTCTATATATGTTATTTTAACTAGACAGAGCTGTAATTTTATCCATGTAGAAAGCTACTCCCAGTGTAGAACTTCCTTTAACTTTGCAGATTGACATTTTATCAGCAATTTATTGCTTTAGAGAGTTTAAAGGACCTGAATTCAACCCTGACCTCAGACACTTCACACTAACTATGTGAACTTGGGCAAGTCATTTAACTCTACCTCAAATCCAGAGTCATCTCCAGTCTCCGTGGTTCACATCTGGCTACTGGTTAAGTAGCCAGATGTCTCTGGAGGAGAAAGTAAGGCTGGTGACATAGCACAGTCCCCCTCACCCACCCCCCACCTTACTCAAATCCAGTTCACTTGCTTGTCATGACCACCTCCCTAATGTCATGATCTTCAAGATAATCAGTATATATGAGAGGATGGTTTATTATTGTCAGTCATTTTCCATTGTGTCCAACACTTTCTGATCTCAGTTGGGGTTTTCTTAGCAAAGACAGTGCCTTTTTATGAGGAAACTCTGACAATCAGAATTAAGGGATTTGCCCAGGATCACACTGTAAGTTTTTGAGGCTGGATTTGAATCCAGGAAGATGAGTCTTCCTCCAGATCCAGTAGATGGATCCATCCAGACCCACTGTGCTACCTAGCTGCTTCTATCAGGGATGCTGTTTTTGAATCTAAATCTTCCTGATTGAGGCTACTTCAGTATCCACAAAACTGTATTGCTTCTCATAGTGTAATCCTGGGCTATTTATTAGAGCTGTAGCAACCCACAAAGAAGGAAGTGATAATCCTTCAATACTCTATCCTTATCTGACAATACCTGAAGTATACGAATCATTATGGGGCCTCAGCTTTTAAGAGGAACTGCCAAACTGGAATGCAATGAGAATAGAGAAGGGTCTGGAAACCAAGTCAAAGGAATAATAATTGAAGATAATAGGAATCCTAAGAGGAAAAATTTCAGTGGCATCATACTTGTCTTCCAGTATCTGAAGGGTTATGTGTGAAAGATGTAACATCTTGTTCCATATCCAATCAACCTACTGTGTTTTGTGTTAGAGACACAAAAATGAAAATTACCTAGTCCATGTTTTCAAGGAGTTTCTGTTCTGGGGGCAATATGTTTGAAGGTAAGTTGATCTGTACTGGTGAAAAGGGTTTCCATACATGGATAAACTTATAAATAATGTGCCCCTTCCTCCCCTTCACTCCAGATCCTTCTGTGCACAAAAGCAGAAAAGGTTATAGAAATAAAAAATGACAGAAGGAAGGAATAGAGAACTTTGGGTTATGTGTAAAGTTAAGGTGCTCCAGAGGGGTCCCTTTATAGCTTGACTCAGAGTCAGGGTAAAGGTACTGAGTTTCTGAGGAATTAAAAAGGAGGAAAGGAAGACAAATTTTGTTTGTATAGATATACTTTGCCCTTTATTAAAGCTCAACCTTGACTGGAGGTGACCTCCATGGTGTAGTTCTCTCTCTGCCTGGGAGATTCCTTCACAAAAAGGTTATGCACAAGTCATTTAGGGTGACACCATATGCCAAGGAAGCAGACATCGGTGTAGTGTTCTTCAGCCAGCTAAGGAATTGAGAATCTCCCCAAAGACCAAGGTGTAGGAAATCTGCAAAGAATCAACATTCCTGTTGAGGCCAGAACAGATGAATAATGGAAAGAGTAATACAGTTTGGGGAATTCAGCAGGTGTCAAAGCTTAGTTTATTTGACTTCCTGGATAAATGAAGAGTAGCCAACTCCAACCTTGTTCTAATTAAATCATAAGAGCAAATGATAAAGTGAAGAAAGAAGAAGGGTAGGGTGGATGAAAGCTGCTAAAAGTCTGTGCTAATGATAGCTGAGTCTACAGTAACATGAATGCCTTCGGTTAGCAGACAGAATGCTGAAGCAATGGCTTTTGTCAGGCCAAACACATCTGTGAATAATTGAACAATATGCATGTTGAAGGAGTCAGCAATTTATCACTGGCACGGCCTACACTTTTGAAAGCTGTGGAATAACTTTTGGAGGTGGGAATGGAAGGGGGGGAATGAAGAGAGAAAAGAAAATGTGTGCCAATACAAGTTGTTGAAGAATGAAGTTTGGAAACCAAGGGCTGCTACACAAGATTATTTACAATGACTCAGGACTTCATCCAATAGGATGTCATCAGAGAATCAAAAAGACCATTGACTTAGAAAGGACCTTAAGATATCATTTGGTTCAGTTCCATTCTTTTATACAAGAGCATACTAAGGCCCATGGAGATTAGATTATTTGCCTAAGGTGACACAGTCCATAAATGCAAAACCAATATTTGAACCCTGGCTCTTATGGTACAGATAAAAGAATATTAGGTTTGGAATCAGAAGATCTGAGTATAAATATCAGCTCTGATAAATCAACCCTCTGTCACTTCATCTATGTAGGTCACTTCATCTCTCTGGGTCTCAGCTTTCTTAAATGTAAAATGATAGTTTAACTAGATGATTCCTGAAGTCCTGATCTTATGATCCTCTTTCTACCAATAAAAAACAAAATGTGATCCGATGAGAAAACAGACAGGGATATGAAAGGAAGAGTCATTAACAAAATGACATTTCTATTATATTGATAATCAAGTTTCCAATATGTCAAATGGATTCCTCCAAGGAGAATTTACAAGAGGGAGATGAGAACCACACAGGATGAGCCACAATCTGCATTGTGGAAGTACTTCTGTGGGTAGATCTGCATCATTGAAGAGTATCCATATAATTGATAGCATGAATCTATTATCATATTGAAGTATTAGGAGTTACTGAATTTTAGATCTGACACCTTCTCTATCCCTCTTCCCATCTTCCTACCTACCACCTCTCAAGGTTCACTTTAGTAATTATCTATTCCCTGAATCTATTCCTTACTATTCAAATCTTTACTGAATTCCACTTTAGTTGATCTCCTTTAGACTCTATGTCATATAATATAGATTCTGTCATAAAGTTCTCTAAATGCTTTAACTATTCATTGTCTTCTCTCCAATAAGAAGATTAGCTCCTTGAGGAAACTAACTTGGTGTTCTCTTCAGGGTTAGCATTCATGGAATTTGGAAATGAAGAGACTTTATGGATTATCTACTCATTTTCCAGATGAGCAAACAGATGAATAGCTAGATAGACAGATAGAGCATTTTAGTGTTAAGTGTCAGTCCCTGGGCTAAGTGACGGGGGGGGGGGGGGGGGGGGGTGCAAATAAAAACATGATAGCTGTAGGATAAGCCTTCTTAGAGCTTATCTTCTAAAGGGGGAGTTTTCAAGGGGGATGGAGAAGGGTTACTCTTATGGAGGAATAGTTGAATAAGTGCTGGAAATGTTGTATGGTCCTGGAGTCCAGAATAAGATAAAGTCAAAATCATTCTTCCAAAGCCTAGAGTAATAGAGTCCTTTTGTAGGAAAAGAATGGGTATGATGTACAGACTTTGAGAGACCACATAGCTGGAAAAGTCCAAGAAGTGCTATGGGATCTTTAAAAAGAAATTAATTTGTCCAAATTATGTTGACTCCATTGTACTTCATTGCCTTCTCAGAAAGTACTTGTAGACTGACTGGTTTTAAAACATCTGCCCTATATGTACAATGAAGGGGTCATCCACAATACAGCAGATATGGGAAGTCAGTTACTTATGAGGGCTGTTGTCAGGAAGCCCTTCTCTTGAAAGGGAAGTAGGAGAACGAATATCAGGGAAGACATCAATGTTTCTCTCTTTTCCCTAGTTCAGGAGAAAAATCTCTTTCCACTATGTGATGGTGAGTCTCCATCGTATGCACTTCAACCATCCTGGCAGAACCAAGCTCACACTGCCTTTCAGGCAACCACTGGAGTTGAAGCCTTAAGACAAGAAGAGAAACGGAGTAGTCCCTCAGAAGGAAAAGTAGACCAGAATGGCCGAAGAGCTGAGGATGAAATGAGGGGAAGGACACCCAGAGTAGTTGGTACTAGTGGGACAGAAACAAAGGGAGTCTTGTTACAGTCAAGATTGGACTCCAGTCCAATTCATAGAAAGTGACCAAGGTGGCAGTGGAGCTGTAATTGCCCTAAGGTGAACAACTGAAGGAAATGGAGAGGTTTAACCTATAGATGAAAAGGTTCCTGAAGGGGGAAGTAATAAGAATATAAGAATTCTTCAAATATTTTAAGCATTGTGCTATGAAATCCATATTTAATTCAGAGCCACTAGAAGCAGTAGGTGAAAGCTGTCAGCAATTCATAGTTTCTATATCATTTATCCACTCAAAAGCCTTACATTACTCAACATTACCTTCAATGACATTCAGATTCTTTACTATATAGCATTCAATATACCTCCAGAATCCTATCCTAGGCTACAATTGGTTTGTAAAGATAAAGAGTAAAGGAGATGTTTCTAGGTGACATCTAAGACAATCCTAATATTCATTTTGGGGGGTTTTTGCAAGGCAATGGGGTTAAGTGGCTTGCCCAAGGCCACACAACTAGGTAATTATTAAGTGTATGAGATTTGAACTCAGGTCCTCCTGACTTCAGGGCCGGTGCCTTTTTCACTGTCCCACCTAGCTGCCCCAATCCTAATATTCTTAACTTCTTCAGTGGCTAGAGAGTTCATCTATGTATGTACTCCTTCCAGTGGCATGAGCCTCAAGTCATTCGTACTTTCTTGCACATTTCGGTCCATGTTCTCACATAAAACTTCCATAGATGGCCTCCATGGGCTTAGGCAAAGGTCTTACTCTAGATCTCACAGCATTCCTTAGGAGCTAGTGCATCATTCGGATTGTCCATTTGCAATGCCTCACTGGAGCCCACCTCTTTTTCCAATCAAAGATTTCCTAGATGATGCCTTTTGCACCCTTTCTTAAATATAAAGCAGCTTATGTCCACTAAGTATCTTTTCCACGCCCAATAGGTCAGTCACAATGACATCCTATTCTTTTATGAATTAAAGCCTTCAAGAAGATCCAAAGGCCTCTCTTACTTGTTTTCTTCCCACTTCAAAATTTCAACCTTCATGCTCCACAAAGGTTGTCTTTCATGAACTCTGCTCTTTAGAAAACAGTTAAATTTAAAACAAAAGGCTCATTAACATTTTTTTTTTGTTTTGCAATGCAATAGGGCTAAGTAGTTTGCCCCAGGCCACACAGCTAGGCAATTACTAAGTGTCTGGGGTCGGATTTGAACTCAGGCACTCCTGACTCCAGGGCCTGTGCTCTATCCACTGCCCCAAATAAAAAGTTATTTTGACTACTATAAATATGATAGGAAGGTACTATCTACATCCAGAGAAAGAACTGATAGATAGAACTATGTACAGAACAATCATATTATCTACATTTATATATAAAATATATACCTATTTGTTTCTAATGGTAGTTATCTCTAAGGCAGGGGGAAGGTGGAAAAAAGAAATTTACATGCTAAAATATTATATATTTAAAGGAATAGCAAGTTATACATAATAAACCTGAAGTTTCATGTGTAACCTTTTCATTATACTATGTTATAGAAATGCTTGTTTTATTTCATAAATTTTAAAAAAATAAAATAAAATACAAATGTTCTTCTTTAAACTTTCCTATCCATTTTTTCCTAGTTCTTCCCTCTGGCTACAAACATAACAAGTTTATTCTCTCCTTCACATGACAGCCCTTCAAATTTACTTGAAGACAGTGATCATGCCCCCTCTTGGCTTCTTTTCTCCCTCAGGCTAAACATTCTCAATCCCTTCAAGTAAGCTTCATATGTGATCTTGAGATCTTTTACCATCCAGCTCACCCTCCTCAGAGTGCTATGCAGCTTATTAACAACCTTCCTAAAGTGTAGCATCCAGAGCTAGTCCCAGCACCCAAGATGTGTATTGATGGTAGTAGAGGAGAATAGGACCATCTCCTGCTTATAAACTATGACAAGTTTTTGTTTTTGTTTTTGTTTTCTGCAAAGCAATGGGGTCCAGTGACTTTCCCAAGGTCAAATAGAGAGGTAATTATTAAGTATGTGAGGTTAGATTTGAACTTAAGTCCTCTTGACTACACGGGGGGTGCATTGTACTACCCAGCTGCCCCTTAAACTAAGACCCTTAATGAAACCTAGAGAGCAGGAGAGTCACTGCAGAGGAAGAGAAAGTTTCCTGGATTCAGTCAATCTGAGCAAGCAGTGTGACCTTGGGAAAGTCATTCAACTTTTCACAGTGTCTATTTTCTCTCCTTCAAAGGGCTGTTTTGAGGAAAACAATTAACAAGATACAAAGCACTGGAGAAATATCAGGTGCAATTATTTTTAATGCAGACCCTGTCCCTAGAAGTCAGAAACAACCTGCCAGTCTGATGAGAAATGCCAGCTCCATTTCATGGTTCACTGGGCAGTGTAGGTCACTCACTGATCAGGGCTGAAAGAGCTCCTCTTGGTGACCCCATGTCATGTTTTATATGCTCAGAGCAGCTGTCAGCTCTTCCCCTTTAGTATCTACACACATACACACACACACACACACACACACACACACACACACACACACAGAGAGAGAGAGAGAGAGAGAGAGAGAGAGAGAGAGAGAGAGAGAGAGAGAGAGAGACACCCAGGTGTGTAAGTAAATAAGAGGGAATTGAATTTTCTCAGTCAGATTGTGGGAAATGGGATCAGTCTCACACTATACTTCAGATTTTCTATTTGGAAAATTGCACCCATCTTCTTGCCTCTCCTTCCTCCTACAGAACTGGAGCCAGAGTCAGAAGACACAAGAGAATCAGGTCAGGTTACAGGAAACCTCAAAGGTTCCCTTCCCAAGTTCAGTGTAAAAGAGAATCCATCAACCTCAGTTTTGTACAGCTTCCTCACTCTCTGGCCAGTTCCTTTGTCTTCTTCTATTCTTCCTTCACTTTTCTCTTGTCAGTTAGATAGTAATTCTTATGGACTTATTATATGTTTAGCCTGGAAATGCAATGGCAAAAATATAGTTGGTTCCTGGTCTCAATGAATTCCCAATTTTTAACTGCACAAGTTTGGCAGGGTTGGTTCACAGAATCACACAGCTAGAGCAAGGAGACCTCAAAGGCCATCAGCTCTAGTACCCTCATATTACAAATAAGGAAATAGAGCCCTAAAGAGAGTATTCAGCTTTCCCTGAGATCTTGCTCAAGTAGCAAAGACACAGTCAGAACCCAAATCTTCTGCCTTCAAAACCAAAGTATTTCCCATTGACTTAGAGGATTAAATTTTTTATTTGAGGTCAAGGTTATTCTCTGACCTTTGGTTATTGTTGCTATCATCATTATTATTATTATTATTAATAATAATTATTATTATTATTCTATTTCTTTCAGGTTGTTAGAGACAATGACAATCGGCCTTGAGTGAGAAAATTTTCTTCCCTAGAAGGGTAATTTCATAATAATGACATGAGTATTATGGATCATATTGTCTAGCCACTATTGCCATTTAGGGCCAGTCAAGCTCTCCTGGCAGAGCTATCTTTGATGCCATGCTCACTGAGTGCCCCCTAATTCTGACACCACCAGACTACCAAACCCTAGCCCATTACTTCAGAGATCTCCCAGGGATAGCAAAACCCACTGCCTTACAGTTAATGAACCTCAGCTCCCTGCTCTGTCCCCAGCTAGGGCGGAGAAGGACAAGAGTCTGGGAGAAAAGGACGGGCTCCAGATGAAACCAGACTTTAATTTGATGGGATAAAAATAGACCTGGCCAATGTTGTTCTTTAAAAGCAAATTCCATACTGGCACCAGACTCCGGATGAACAGAACCCCGGAGACCCCGAGTTCTCTGTTTTGTCTCTGTGGAAAGCTGCCAAGAAGGTTCACTGTCTTCCTTCCCATCCCTTTCTCTTCTGTTCAAGTCCCCTCTCTCCCCAATTCCCCCCGCCCCAACCTCCATGTTGTTTCTTGGTCTCCTGAACTCATCAAAAGAATAACATTCCTAGTACAGAGGGCCCTAGGGAGATAATGGGTCAGGGCCATGCACAGGGCAGGGTTGGATTCCTTACCTACCCCTAAGGTTAGAAAACTAACCTAGGTTCCAGTATTAATGCCATTTTAGTGGGATTTCTTAAATTCTGATTTGAAATCCTAAACTTCAGCTAAATTACTTTAAGACAGACTCTCTCCTCTCAGGAAGAGAATCTTCCTTTTAATATTTGAAAGATCCTAGTGGGAAAGGTCTGGGTTCCAGTCCCAGTTTTGTTTTGCAGTTAGATGGCTCTATAAGCCAAGTCTCTTTGAGTTCATGTTCTTCAGCCAAGAAGCAGTTGAATTTCCTTATTTAAGTGATATACACACAGGTCAGGTCAATTAGAAATCTGGTAGCTAGATAGCACAGTGAATAGCACAGATTTGAAGTCAGAAAGACCTCAGACACTTACTAAATGTGTCTATCCCAAGAAAGTCATTTAATCTGTTTGCCTCAGTTTCCTCATTTGTTCAAAGGGTATGATAATAGCAGCACCTACTTCCTGGAGTTGTTGCAAGGATCAGTTGAGATAATAATTATAAGGCATTTGGCACAAAATAAGCATTATATAAAAGTTAGTTATTATCATTCTTGTTCACTCATTTTCGTTTGTTTCTGACGCTTTGTGACCCTATCTGGGGTTGTTTTGAGCAAAAAATACAGAGTAGTTCACCATTTTCTTCTCTAGCTCATTTTGCTGAGGAAGAAACTGAGGAAACTGGGTTAAGTGATTTACTCAGGGTCATATTAACTAGTAAATGTCTGAGGGCAGATTTGAACTCAGGTCTCCCTGACTGCAGGCCCAGACCTCTATCCACTTTCACCACCTACCTGCCCTCTTATTATTAAGTGAATAGAGATAAATCCAAATCACAAGGAGTTGTCAAGACACAGCTTACATCCTATTCCTTCACACCGTCACAAGGAGAGAGAGATATTTCTCTCCTGATCTGAGCCTATCTGAACTACCTATCCCCTATGCCTAGAACTTTCTCCTCATCTCTGCCTCCTGTCTTCACTAAAGTATTACCTTCCACCAGGATGTCTTTGCCAGTCCTCTTTAATTTAAGTGTCTTCCTCTTGTTAATTATCTCTAGTCCTTCCTTTAGATATCTTGTTTGCACATAGTTATTTCCATGTGGTTACTCCCATTAGACTGAGAGTTTCTCAGAATAGGGATTGGATGTTGTTTTTAATTTTGTTTTGGCTTGGTTTTGTGCCCTTTCTTCGTATACCTGGAACCTAGGTCAGCACCTCACATATAGTAGGTGATTCATAAATGTTAGTTTACACTCTGATTGAACTGGTGGTATCAGGCTTGAGAGTTCTAACCTCAAAGGCTTCACAGTCAATTCAAAGGGATGTGACCTTTCCAAAGTCTACTTAGGGACTTCTGCTTGTATGACTGGGCTAAGCAATGCTCAGCTGTGTGTCTCTTATTCTGAAATCAAGCATATTTGAACAGTAGGCCATTATATTCCACAATAAGAGGCAGCGTCTTTGCCCAGAAATCGCAAGTTGTTTTTGCACTGAACATTATGATTTGTAAATAACTGTTTTGTTTTGCTTTTTAATATATTTAAGACCATGACAGCTGACAAAACCTGGGAGATCCCACCAGTAGCACTCTGTTAATGGAAAAGGAGCCAGGAAGCAAACAGAGCTCAACTCTTTGGAATGGTAAAAGCTGGGCTAGCTCAGTGTAACCTCTCTTCAAGTCAACTGTCATGGCTCACCATCCCACAGTGAGCTGATCTAGATGAGCTTCTGATGATTCTATCAAACAACTATCAGGGAATACCCCCCCCATAATCCAGAAAGCCTTTCACTCTGAATCTCTGTAGGGTCCCCCAAGTCACCACTGCTTCTTTTCCTTTCTTTCTGCTAATCAAAATTTCAAAGATTCTTCAGGGCTCAACTTATATCCCACCTCTTCTAGGAAGGATTCTATAATAATCCAAGTACCTCTGGTTTTCTGGGTCTTCTCCCTTTTTTGTGGGAGACTGTCTCTATTTTAGACATGCCCTCTTCTTCCACTGAATCCCCATTACCTTACCTTATATTCTTATATCTGTATCTATATGCATTAAGATATATATATTTATATCTATATTTTATATTTATGTATATATATATATATATATATATATATATATATATATATATATATATGTAGGCAGGCATAGCTATAGGTATAGCCACATGGTATTGAGAGGGAAAAATGTGTCTTAACAGTCATTCCTTTTTGGGGGGTAGGTTTTGCAAGTCAATGGGGTTAAGTGACTTGCCTAAGGTCACACTGCTAGGTAATTATTAAGCATCTAAGGTTGGATTTGAACTCAGGTCCTCCTGCCTCCAGGGCAGGGTCAATGCTCTATACACTGTGCCAACTGGCTACCCTTAGCAGTCATTCTTAATGACTCTTCTCATAGAGATTTGAGGAGCTAAATCCTCATAAATCACATCTTTCTTTTTCTATTAGGTAGTATAGAGTTGTGACTCTAAGTACAGTCTTAACTTAGCTCTTGTTGGATGTATAATATTTACTAATTCATCATCTTCATTATGGTACCCCCAATACCAATACCATCATCAAATGAAAGGTTTATAGTAATGGTGGGTTCCTTTTCTTACAGGTCTTCAAGCAAAATTCAGACAGTCACTTATTAGGTATGTTATAGTGGGAATTCATGTCAAAAATGAGTTGGACTACATGC
The DNA here is from genome assembly GCF_037893015.1 of Macrotis lagotis. NCBI lineage: Eukaryota > Metazoa > Chordata > Mammalia > Peramelemorphia > Peramelidae > Macrotis > Macrotis lagotis. The sequence continues at coordinate 150,200,218 of NC_133658.1, forward strand.
CTATTGATATTCCTTCTAAGTCAGAATATGTTCTTCTGTGATCATCATCATTGTAATGATTATTAATAACTAACATTTATTTAGGATTTTCATTTTTACAAAGTGCTTTCTCCATAACAATATTTTGAAGCAGGCAAACCTTATAAGGTATACTCCATATAGAATCTCAGTCAACTAGGTTATTTGGGAGAAGAAAGGATGATAGTGATGTCCCTCTAGACCCAATCAAAGTTGACGATGGAGGAACAAAGGAATAATTTTCCCTCTTGAGATATTTTTGGATCTTTGATTCAGGTCCTTCTCTCTTTGAAAGAAAATATTATCTTTGCAATGTTTGTATCATAAATTGTAGCATCTTAAGTTCACCATATAGCAGATCCTCCTAAAAAAAGAGTAGGTCAATAAGGGAGAAAATATTCAGGAGACTCATAAAATTAATGACATCTAAGAGGAGCTTGGGAGAAAAAGAGTCCAAATAGCAGATTCTTGAGAGATGGCACATCTTGTTAGCAGACATGGAACCCTACAGAGATTGATAATGCTGCTCAGTCATTTCAGTCCTGTCTGAGGTTTTCTTGGCAAAGATACTGGAATGGATTGTCATTTCCTTCTCCAGCTCATTTTAAAGATGAGAAAACTGAGACAAACAGGCTTAAGTGACTTGTCCAGTATCATACATCTGGTAAGTATCTGAGATAAAATTTGATCTCAGGTCCTCCTGATTACTGGTACAATTTGCTATTCACTGTATCTAGGTGCTCCCATATAAATATAGAATTCCCTATTCTGGTATATCAGATATAAAATGCTGGTACCTTTTATCTGTTCAAAGTCTTTGAAGATGAAGAAACAGGAAGAGAAAATAGTCTTGAATAATAAATAAAAAAGTGACAATGTCTATTTTTATAGACATAGTACCTTCAGAGGCCTAACTAGTTGCACAGTGACAAAATTGTTTGCCTCAACCAAGTCTTCTCACAAATATTTCTAAATAATATACAAATCACTTTCATGAGAGTTTAACCAGATATACTCAGGGTAATATGAATGCTACTAATCATATAGGATAAATTAAATGGGGATATCTGTAAAAATCTTTGATATTATTCCTTAATTTCTCCTTCTTTGATCTAATCTCTGATAGAGAAGCAGCCCTCTTCCTTGCCAAGGCTAACCCCCTCTCTATTTATATTCTAGATTTCAGCTCTTCCCATCTTCTTCAACAAATTGTTCCAACAATCACCCTTTTACCTCTCTCATATTCAGGCTCTCCCAATCTATTTGCTCCATCCCTATTGCCTATAATGCACAAGTTTCTTCCATTTTTTAAAATACACACACATACACACACACACACACACACACACACACACACACACACACACAAATCTCCTTTAGTAGTAGATACTTCTAAACTCTTGGGTTATTATCCTTCATTTCTCCTTGCTTTTACAGTCAAACTCTCAGAAAAAACTAAATTATCCACATTCGCAGTCATTCTTCTAATTCACTTCTTGACCTCATCAGCTTCTGTCATTCTAACTTTCAGCTTATCATTCAACTGAATTTGCTCTGCCAATTTGTCAATGATATTTTATTGTCTAATACAATGATCTTTTTTTTAACCCTTTTCCTGTTTTACCTCATTGCACCATTTTGCACTGTGTACCATCCTCTTCAGGAAATGTCTCCCTTCTGAGTTTCTCTGACACTTTCTTTTGGTTCTCCTGTTACCTATCTGTTCCTTCTCAAGTCATCAACTTTTGCCAAGTTATCAATCATGTCTGATTCCCTAATTAAGGGTATTTCCTAGAGTTCTTTCCTGGATCTCTTCTCTCACTCTCCACACCCTCTTTCCCTGACCTCATCAGCTAACGTGGTTTGTAATTATCATTTCTATGCGGTTAACTCCAAAATGTGTATTTCCCATTTTACTATATCTCATAAAATGTGGTCCCAGATCATCAACTGTCTGTTGAACATTTTATACTGAATATCCCCTTGACATCTAAAATTCAAGTTTGTCCAAAACAAAATTCATTGTTTCTTTCCTCCAAAACCCATCCCTCTTTATCACTCCCCTATTTCTGTTAACTTCCTATTCTTGATTCTTCACTCTTCCTTTATTCAATATTCAATCAATTATCAGTTCTTACCCATTTGACCTGCACAGCACCTCCTCTATTCATGCACTATCCTTTTATATTCTCCTCTTTGAAAGTCTTCAAGAAGAGTCTAGATTTCACTTGTTAGGTATGTTATAGGGGAAATTCATTTTGTCTATTGGTTGAACTAGAATAAGAGCTGTGAATCCCACATCTGGAGCAACAAGTAGTCCACAAGACTTCCAAAGGTAACCAGATTAAAATGTATTGGGAAATCTTTAACAAAATAAATAAGAACATAATACAACATAGATAGTCTTAATTTGTGATTTTCTACATCACTTTGAGGACCTCAGCAATCTTTTCTCCTTCAGTTTGTCTGATGCAATCCCTTCCACCTCTCAATTCTGTGATGTGTGGTTCTGAATATATCTGGCCATCATTCTAATTAATATAGGCCTGCATTAACTATTTCCTGGAAAAGTTCAATCACCTTTTAATTGAGTTCCCTGTCTCCAGTCTCTTTTCTAACCAATCTAATCTTGTCAAATACAAATTACAATCCCCAAAGCACAGGCCTGACCATAATATTTACCTATTTTAAAAGCTCCAGAGTGTTCTCTTTCATCTAAGATGCATGATTGATATTTAAAGCCTTGGTTTGCCTCTTGAGTCCTTTTCCAGACATAATCCACATTAAAACGTGTCAGTGTATATAATCTACTTGTTGATCCTGCCCTTATTACATCCCATTTTCCATCTCTGACCTATTTCAAGGCAGTTCCCCATACTTGGACTTCACTTCCTCCTCATCTCTCTCTCTTATAATCCATAGCTTTCTTCATTGTTATTGAATTCAATGACCCCATTTGGGCTTTTCTTGGCAAAGATACTGAAATGATTTGCCATTTCCTTCTCTAGTACATTTTACAGATGTAGAAACCAAGGCAAATAGGGCTAAGTAGCTTGCCCAGGGTCATAGAGCTAGTCTCTGAGTCCAGATTTGCACTCAGGAAGATGAGTTTTCCTAATTCCCACACTATTGCTTTATCCGCTTTGCCACCTAGCTTCCCAGCTTTCTTCCTAGCTCAATTCATGTGCAATGACCTATATGAGGCCTTTTCTAGCTGCTGGTGCAAACTGACCCCTCAAATTATCTTGAGTTTACTTTGTATTTATATCTACTTATGTGAGTATATGATCTTTTCCCTTCTATATAAACTCCTTGAAGGCAGGGACATTTTATATTTTTATCTTTTTATTTCAGGTACCTAATGTAGTACTTGATACCAGAATAGGCGCTTAATAAATAATTAATGATTAATTGATCTAATGGAAAAAACATGAATCTGGGCAACAAGAGATTCAAAAACTGTGTGACTTTGAGCAAATTGTTTTCCCTCTCTGTAGCCCAGATTCTCCATAAGTACTATGAAAGAATTCATCTAGATGATGATCCCCAAGGTCCCTTCTAGTTGGGATGTTTTAGGGGTTCTCTCTTACCACAAAAAGCTGGGAACCTTGAACACTTGACCTGTCCCCTAGACTTTGAGCCATTTTCTTCCTCTTATCAAGGTCGCTTTGGAAACTGCTTTCAAATTGTTTCCCTCCTTCAATCAACTTTCACATTCATAATACAGTAGAGATATACTGGCCGCTTAGCCGAAAAGCATTTGCGGCTTTTCATTTCCTGGCATGATTAGGGGGATAATCACTGTACTTGGAAAAAATAATAAAGCCAGAGTCTGATGTGGGATCAAAGTGAACAGACCAGCTCCACATATAGGCCGGGAGACATAGCAACACGCAGAGCTGAAGCCTTCACAGGGGAATGGAAGGGGGAAGGGACCTTTTCCATCAGAGTACTGCAAATCAAACTCACAATTGACTGCTCAGCAGCTCTGGCTGATTATGCAGCAGGAACATGGCTGGATCTGCATATGGCCCTCAGGCCAGTCCAACTGGGGATGGCAGAATGCTTGGTACTTGATGGGGCTGGAAGAGAACTTGCCGACTCATGTATCTCAAAAGGAAGTGGTAGAGGAGATGTGAAAACTTCCAACTGCCATCTGGTTCACAAAAGCCCCCCTGAGGCTCCTTGGGAGATGTGCTGCAGTGGCTTGCAGTGGTGGGTACTTGGTAGACAATGATTGGAGGGCAGGAGGTCCAAACTTGCCTCAAACAAATGCTGAGCTCAGTATCAAAGTGAGTGGTTGGTTCAAGGAAGTGAACAGTAGCCCAGCTCTGCAGGGCTACTGGATATCAAAAATTGGGGAGAAAGGAAAAAAATGACCCACCCTTTACTCTTTTGTAGAATGATCAGAATTTCCTTTTTTGTGTGAGAAAAACAGAAAGTCAAAAATCTGTGGTTGAGTGGCATGAGGAAGGAGGGCTAGGAATCTCTGATCACTTTACAAATGGAGCAGGACTAGTTAGGCCATGGTCACTGGAAGCTCTAATGCTTCGAGTTTGTGCGGGATACCAGGAGCACAGTCAGATTGGTTAGAAACAACTAGTCACTTGAAATTGAAATATTGGTAAGGGCAAATATATGCCAGGGACAAGTTGGTACCTGACCATGTTTCCAGGTCAAGATAATAAACTGCCTCTGTAGGAGCAAAAGAACAACTTTGTCATTAAGTTTGTTTATAGGTCATGCATGGTCAGACTCAAGGTTTCTTAGGATAAGATTCTCAGGCTAAGTGACTTGATGCTTCTATACTCTAAATTGGTTTTAATAAGAGTATTTTTCTTACCCTTTCCCCCACCCCTAAAGGCCTTCTGAAAATCCTTTTTTGCTTTAGATACATTAAGGGAAAACAAGGTTTGTCCATCTGGTGGGATCAGAATTGTATCTGAAAAAGAAGCCAGATTGAGGTTGGGACAATTTAAGTTCAAGGCAAAATCAATCAGTCAGTGAATCAACCAATAAATCCTTATTAAGTTTCTACCATATGCCAGTGCTAAGTGCTGGACATATAAAAAGAATCAAAAGACAAACAAGTTAGGGAAGGAAGGCACTAGTCTGGCAAAGGAAATCACCTTCACATTTGGAGTATCCCCTGAAGATTCAGGATCCCAGATGCAAGAAGGAATCTCCCTGACCTTAAAACATTGTCAAATCCAAGTCAGAATCTTTTGCTATACTTCTAAAGAAATCTATAGAGGAAATTATTCTTTAACCAATGTTGATAGGAGGCACCTGGTGCCTCATCTAAACAGACAGGGAGAGTAAGCCTCAAGTGTTCCTGACAAGGATATACAGTTCAAGATCAGATTAACACTGTGATGTTATTGTTCATCCTTCTTGCAGAGGATCAATGACATCATGAGGGTAATGTATTAACTTGCAAATTAACTGGATTTAAATAAAGCAGAGTTTTGCAAAGTCATCAGCCTCATTCTTCTCCTCCAGTCATTATTTCTTTAAGAATCAGAAGAGCTATAACAAAGAACAGTCCTCTTAAGGAAAGGAAAGTTTATATGCCTATTATAGCTCAAGGCATTGATAATCTACAAACAATAATCTGTCATATCATTTCTTCCATTGGACAAAACACAGAGAAGTGCACTGAAGTAGTATGGAAAATCTTGGTCCTCTCGGAGTAGAGGTCAGTTGGAGGTTTCCACTTTCTTTTGTGGTATGATCAATAAACCCTTAAAATCCTTAAAAATAAGTTCAGGGAGAAAGGTTGAGAATCATGGGATTGGGAGAGAGAGAAAACTGCAAAGTCGAGAGGAAACACTACTAATGTGATTTTGGCATTAAGAGTTTATCAATATTAATGGTGATATCTATGCCAGCAAACAAGAGACACCGTACTTTACAAAATCTTATAGATTCCTCTAGATGACCATCAGAAACTGATCGTCATTCTGTGATATAAGAAATCATTGAAAAATATTCTTCTCTATCCAAAAGGGGCAGCTTTCAGGTTGTATTCCTCCCCTCATTCTACCATATGCAGTTCTCAGTTAACATAAAGGCAGCTAAGAGGTACAGTGGATAGAGTACTGGGTTTGGTTTCAGGAAGACCTGAGTTCAAATACATCTTCAAATACTACCTAGCTGGGTGATCCTGAGCAATTCTCTTAGCTTCTGATTGCCTAAGTTTCCCCAATATAAAATGCAATTAATAATAGCACTTACCATGTGGGATTGTTGTAAGACTCAAATGAGATAATATTTGTAAACATAAATACTTAATCTATTCCATTTAAATTCTTGGTGCCCCTGACTGTCTCCATTCCTTCAACTGTAAAATGGGGATCATAATAGTACCTGATCTCCCAGGGTTGTGGTGATGATCAAATGAAGATATTTGTAAAACTGTTAGCTCAGTATTTGGAACATATTTAAGAAGTGCTTATTCCTTATTTGTCTCTCCCCTTCAAGCAGACACCAACTTTTCTTTAGATCTTCTAGATGGGCACAGCATATATATAGAATGATGATCACCATTAAAATACTAGAGATTCTGTTTCAGATCTAAAAGACAGAGGGAGAAAGAGGGGAGAAAATTATCTGTTTAATTAATTAGTATGAGTCAAGAAACAGTTGTTATGTACTGGCTGAGTATAAAACTCTGGGTTCAGAGACCGTCGAAAGACTCAATGGTAAGTTACACCTCTTGATCCCTACCCTCAAAAAGCTTACAGACTTATAGGTGATTATAATTTAAACATCATTAAATATCACACCAACTGGATCCTAGTTTTGGCATGAAAAAAGAATGATCCTAGCAATACTGACCAAACAGTATTTCCTCTTGTTGTTGTTCATCCTTTATTCTCAAAGACTACTAGCAATATCAGAAGGGGGATGTCTTGACTTGAAAGTGAATTGGATTCAAGTGAGTCAGAGCTGTGTAAAGCCATCAGCCTCACTTTAGAGTTGCCTGACCTATGTCTTGCTACCGGATTCTTATGACTCTGAAGAATTCCTATCTAGATTTCTCTAGAAGTTGAGCAAAAGAGAGTCCTCCATGGATCTGGGAATCCTGAATCTTCAGAAGATACTCTGAATGTTATTCTCCTTTCCATCTGTTGAGGGGTAATTCATGGAAGAGAAGTTTTAACTAGACCTTGAAGGTTCAAGGAAAGAAAAGGAGAAACCATTCATTATTAAAGACACTGAGTATGGGAAAGTGGGAAAATATCAGGTATTATAGGAGACAGAAAGTATACAAGTTATATTCTAGCACACTCAAAGGTGTATACTATAAGACCAGAAAGACTTTGCAGTTTTCTCTCTCTTCCAATCCCATGATTGTCAACCTTCCTCCCTAAATTTGTTTTTAAGGATTTTAAGATCACACCACAAAAGAGAGTGGCAAACTCTAGTTGACTTCCCATTTAGGCTGGAAGATTGTATCAAGATTTTCACTAGGAAAAACTAGAGAAGTTTTAAGTCTTGAATGCTAGGCTAAGGAGTTTGAACTGTTTTCAGTAGACAATAGGTCTGAGTATCTGAGTAGAAGTATGATATGTTCAGATGGGTGCACAAAAAAGATTAATTTGGGGGCAGCTAGGAAGTGCAGTGAATAGAGCACTGGCCCAGGAGTAAGGAGAACCTGAGTTCAAATCCGACCTCAGACACTTAATAATTACCTAGCTGCATGACCTCGGGCAAGTCACTTAACCCCATTGCCTTGCAAAAAAAAAATACCTAAAAAAAAGATTAACTTGACAATGTCATGTGAAAACATTTGAATGAGGAAATGAAAATTGGGGAACTGGTTAGGAGGTTAGTTGATAGTTCAAGTGGAAGGTAATGAGAGCTTAAATTTAGGGAGAACAGAAATGTGAAGGTCAAATCAATATAACTTGGCAATGTATTTAATGTGGGAGATGAGAGAAATGGAGGAATCAAAAATGATACCATCATTTTAAGTCTGGCTTAATAGAAAATGAGGAAGTCAGCAAGTGGGGTCATTGAATTTCTAATACCTCTAATGCATGTTTAAAGCAAAGTTCTTATCTCAGAGAGAACTGATCATCTATATTGCTTCCTGAAGGACCATCATTATCTTCTAGCAAAATATAGTAATATAATCATGGAACAACTTGAGGGACCCAGAGTCCACACCTGAATTTTTCCTGGATTCAGGAGTTCTAATATTATACATAAGAAGAAAAATATTCCAGCCCCCAATTCATGAAAGCTGTGCAAAAAAGGTCCTACTGTCATTTTCAGCTTTAATATTATAATGGGATAAATCTTATATACAAATACCAATGTCTGTATTCCTCTGTTCAATACAAACAATGCCCACAAGGGTAGAAATTCAAGACTTATTCCAAAACGTGATCCCTTCAATCCCAGGTAGTTCCTCCATGTTGTCTTCTCTTGTGAGCTAATAGGAACAGTTTGGGAGGATTCAACAATTCAATTGCATAGCAAAATAAATGCTATGCAAAGCACCATTCTAGACACTGGGGATACAAAGTCATAGGTAAAATAATTGTGTCCTCAAAGAACTTACATAATAGGAGAGAAGATATATAAACACAAGATAATAACTGAAACTAGGGAGATAAGGAAAGATTGAACAAGAAACATCACCTGAACTGAACCTTGAAGGAGACACAGAGGGGAGGAGGGAATGAATTACCAGAATTGGGGCAAAGGCTCAGAGATGGGAGACAGCCTATAAAGTCTGCAGAACAGCTGGTAAGTTAGTTTGGCTAGAAGGTAGAGAGCATGAAGAGAAGTAATAGGAAATTAGTCAAAAAGGTAGATGGGAGGTAAATCATGGGAAGCTTTAAATGCCAGATTGAGCAATTTGTAATTTATCCTAAAGGTAATAGGGAGCCCCTGCTGATTTTTGAACAGGAGAACAACATGGTCAAGTCTGTGTTTTGGGAATATTAATTTGGAGATATGTGGGAAATAGTTTGGATTGGGGAGAGATCACAGGTGTGCATAGAGTATGCAAACCTATGAAAGCGATTGAAAGCAGGGAGACAAATTAGAAGATTATTTCCCCAGCACAGGCTAGAGGGAATGAGGCTGTGTGACTGGAGAGATAATAAGTTTAGTTTGGGACATTAAGACCATTCCTGGGTACTGTACAAACAAGGTGGCAGATGTTCAACTGATTTAATGTTGTGGATACAAGTGAGGCTACACCTCATTTTGCACAAGTGTTTTCCTATTTTAAATACATTAGGGGAATGTGCTATTAAAAAATAAAACCTGAAGTAATTCCTTTTGCAAGGCAAAGACCTTTTTCAAAAAATAAATATAGGTACACTGAGTTTTATGCAAAACCAATAAATTCAGATCCATATTATTAAAAGGGACCAATTCAGAGATAGCAATTGTCTTTACAAAATCCTCTGCATCAGCATGGAAATCTCCATAAGACTTATTCAATTGGAATAGGACTCTGGCTCAATTTATTCATAAACTATGTCTATATATCTAGCTATAATAATACCTATACCTATTCCTTTACCTATGTGCATTTGAAAACATAAAAATGACATAGAAAAGAGAGGGCTGACCCAAGAAGACTGGGATTTAAATCTTGCTTCTAACATATACTGCCTGTGTGATCATGGTTAAATCATTAAACCATGGAATAGTGGATAGAAAGCTAGTCCTTGAGTCGGGAAGTTATTTTTATTATTCAGTCATTTCAAGCATACCCAACTTTCTGTGACCTCATTTGAGATTTTCTTGGCAAAGAAACAAGAGTGGTTTGCCATTCCCTTCTCCTGTTCATTTTACAAAAGGGCAGCTAGATGAAGCACTGGCCTTGGAGTCAAGAGAACAGGGGTTTGAATCCAATTTCAGATACTTAATACTCACTAGCTGTATGACTGGGCAAGTTATCTGCAGTCCACTGGATCCAGATGACTCTGGAGGAGAAAGTGAGACTGATGACTTAACATAGCATCCTCTCACTCAAATTCAATCCATGTGTTTGTCATGGTATCACCTCCATGATGTCATGGTATTCTTTGAGAGCAAGGGATTATTGAGAACAGATGAGGGAAATAGGGTTAACTGACTTACCCATGTTCACATAGGTAGAAATGTCTAAGACCAGATTTGAATTTGGAAGATGAATCTTCCCATCTTCAAACACACTGGTGAAGGGAACTTCCATACCAATGAAATCACAAGTCTTGTCCCAAACAAGCACATAAATAAGATCATATTTTTATAAAAACACCTCAGTTGTCTGCTTGAAAAGAATAAGGCATGTATGTGCACAGGAGAATCTCTAGGTCTGAGGATAGATGGGGATCAGTTGAAACCATTCAGCAAAATAAAGATTTAAGTTCTCTGGTATTCACAGGGAATGGATTTCAGTTTTAGGAATATTCCAGTTTGAAAAGAAATTGATGCAGATATGTGAGAGTAAACTTCAGAACTGAGGTGTCCGAAGGACCTCTCTAGGAAGGATCATATTACTTGCTCTAAAAGGCAGTATTCTTCATGTTCTCTGTACTCTTCACAGTGAAGTTATAGAATTCATATTCCCCAACCATTTCCAAGCACTCTCAGCCACTGGGAATGAACTGATGCCCAAACTGCTATGTGACCATCCTTTTCCTATATCTCTCCTATCCCCTTTCAGCCAGCTCTCCAAGGAAATTTTCCTTCAATGAGAAGAGAAGCAGAACTAATAGAACTCAGCAGCACCTTTAATCAGTGTGACTCTTGAACTCACCTGCTGAATGTGACTTGAGGGACACCTGACCACTGTTCCTTGTTATTAGAAATGAAGCTTTAGCAAGGTCAGTAACCCAATGCTAAGCAACCCAGTCCCAGAATATTGATGAAGTGCTGAATTCCCAAGTCAGGACAGTTTTCTTTATGCCTAATTATGCCTAAAATTAACAACAATGATAATGATGATAACAAGTATTTATGTAGTATTCTGGCAGGTAGGTGAAGGCACGGAGTCAGGAAGATGAGTCTTCCTGAATTCAAATCTGACCTCAGAAACTAAGTAACTCGATGACCCTGGAAAAGTGAAAACCTGACCCTGTTTGCTTTAGTTTCCTCATCTGTAAAATGAGCTGGAGAAGAAATGGCAAACCATTTCAGTTTCTTTCCCAAGAAAAACCCAAATGAGGTCACACAAAGTCAGACACAACTGAACTGACTGAACAACAACAAATTGAGACATTTTAAAATTTAAAATGAGTTTTACAAATGATAGCCCATTTTTTCCTCATAATAGCCTCATGAGATAGGTATTATTATTATTATTATTATTATTATTCCCATTTTGTGACTGAGAAAACTGAGGAAGGCAGAGGATAAGTGACTTGCCCAGGGTCACACAGCTAGTAACTGAGTCCAGATTTGAACTCATCTTCCTGACCCTTAAGTCCAAAGCTCTATTCACCATCCTACTGAATTATCTTTGTGTTTCCTAAGTTTATCTCTTATCCCTTCTCTTTCCTTTCTTTCTTTCTTTCTTTTACATTTCCCTTCTAATTCCTCTCTTCATTCCCTTTCCTTTCTTTCCCTTCCCTTCTTTTCCTTCTTTTAAAATTTTACTCTTTCTTTATAACCTTGCACATATTGTTGGCTGTTAATTCCATCTTTACAAGAATCACTCAAATCTGTTTCCTCCTATCTATTCCCAGTGCCACAGCCCAGTTTGGCCCCCTCAAAACAATCTACCTTGAATATTGCAAAAATTTTTATTAATCTTCCCACCTACTGTCTCTCTTCTCCAATTCATCTTTCATACCACTGCCAGAATAATCTTTCTTACACAGAGGTCCTATTATGTCATTTCTCTGCTAAAATTTGTCTGTAGTTCCCCATTACTTTCTAGTTTCCTTTCTTCAACAAACAGGACCTCCTTCATCCTGGTTCATGTTATTTCATCAGTTTTATGTTATTCTCCTCCATACTGGACAACTCTATGACCTGGGTACACAGCTGTTCCTTTGACTAGAATGTTCTTTCTTTCTCTAAAATTATCCTACTTTTAAAATCCAACTCAGATATGAACTTCTCCAAGAATCTTTCCCTGATTTCCAAGGTGGCTGCTAACCAATTTTCCTCTCTTCCAAAGAGTAGTTTGTCAACTGTCAACTATACTTAGTTTGCCTTTATATTTAATTTATTTACAGCATTTCTATTTTATCAATGACTTGGGATGAAAATAAAGATAGCATGCTTATCAAATTTGTAAATGATACAGAGACAAGATTCAAAAGACTTCTATAAGCTAGTTGAATGAAATTTAATAGTGTTATATTTGGATTAAAAAAACAGCTTCACTATAAAGTGGCAAAGGTATAGTTGTTCTGAAGATTTGAGGAGTAGGGAAGGGGTACACAGTAAAGAGTATGCAGAGTGCAACATAAATCAATGGTGTGATATGTAAACCAAAAATCTCTAATTCAAAGAGATATTATGAAGAGCTTGGTTTACCAGGATTAGGAAGGTATATTCCTATTGTTCTCTACCCGTGTGAATTTCTATGTTCATATGAAATATGTTCAATATGATTATACATGTATAACCTATATCAAATTTTTTGTTGTCATGTGGAGAGGGGAGAGAAGGGAGGAAGGTAGAAAAATCTAGAATCAAAACTTTACAAAAAGACAAATGAGGAAAATAATCTTTGAATGTAATTGGAAAAAATAAAATAACATTCAAAAAATACTATGTCATGCTATGTTTGGATCAGATGTCATATTTTAAAAAAGAAACTAATAAGACAAAATAGGGGTTTTTAACCAATGGTTCATGAACTCTACCAGTCTCGAAGTTGAATGAGGGGGAAAAAGCCATCCTTAGTTACCCTAGACTCTAACTGAAATCTGGTGTTGCTGTCAATTATGAACATAGGCAACAAAAATCATTCTGAGAAGAGATTCATAAGCTTCACCAGACTGCCAAAGGAATCCATGACCCAGAGCAGATGAAGAACCATAGCTAAGTTCCACAAAATCCTAACTAGGTTGACAGCTTTGTGACAGGTTTATTGGCCAAGTAACTCTATATATCATCTAAAACAGAAGGTTTGAACTTGGAAGCCACAGAACCAGAATTCCAAGGTGTCTGTGACATTGAATGGGGAAAAAATTACATTTTCATCTTAATATATTTTATGTATTTAATATATTCAAACACATGATTCTAAGATGGGGCCCACAGACTTCAACAGATTAACTGCCCAAGGTTCCATGACAGATGAAAAGATCAAAAACCCCTACTCTTAAAAAATCATGAAAGGGTTGTGAACCACAACAGGGAGAAAGGATGCCTACACTGAACAAAAATCCATCTCCATATAGTACTAACATATCTGCATATTATTGTTCTTCATATGTCTTATCAACCTAATAAGACCTAGAAAGGCAAGGCTCTCCATAACTTAGTTTTAAATCTAATATTCTCAATTTAACATATAGTAAGTACTTAATAAATGTTAATGTTCAGGTACCACCAATATTTTTCCATATTTTGCCTTTACAGAAGTTGGAGATGTGCATAGTTTGGGGATCCAGGTCAGACACATAAAACCTACAAAATACTTGAAAAGAAAGGAGATGTTTTCAGCATTTGCCAGTTTGCCAGCAGGGCATGTCCATGATGGTCAATTGGGTGAATAAAGATGAGTGCCTTCTCTGTTTCTTCCTGGACTCCCTCTTTCCTGACCCTCTGCTGAACCAAAATCCTAGGCCTGTCCTTCCTCAAAGAGCCCTGGACTCCCACCCCACAACCTCCTCTCAACCTTCTCTAGGAAAACTTTTTCCAGAAGTGTCTGCTAAACATTAGACCTGATTAAAAGAATTCACACTCAGGTGTGAATGAGAATGAGCTTGAACCTTCAGTTGTAGAAAATTCTTTAACAAGAAAAAATAACCTTTTCAAAGTATCTTCTAATTGCTTCATTGTCTGCTAGTGATGTTCATCTCTAAATGAGGATGTTAGAAATACCTTGGGTATCATGTCATGCATTGCTGAAAGGTGTTCACCTAAGTCTGACTTGATAAAAATAATGTCACATTTATGTAACACTTCAACTTATGTTTGTTTCATTTTAAAATTTCACATTATCTTCTAAATATACTCTTTCTTACTCTGATCAACTCAATCAACAACCACAATTTCCAGTTGTCATGATGCCACCCATTTTCTGATAGAGAGGCGACGGATTCAGATTGTGGAATGAGACTTTGGTTTTGGTTGGTTAGATATAGTTAACCTGGGAATTTGTTTTACTTTACTCTTCATGTTTTTAATAAGTTTGGGAAGCATGGGGTTATTTTTTAAAGAAAAGGAAAAAAGTGGGAAAGAAAGATTGTATACCTAAAATAAAATAAAATTGAATATAAAAAATCCAATATACTATTCCTCCCACACCCCTAAAGAACCAATGCTTACCAAAAAAGATATTTTTCTCAGCAAAATCAACACATCTGCCTTATAATCTAAGCATCATTAGTCATCCAGAGCTTTTCACCCCTCCAAAGAAAAAGAAAGTGATTTTATTCTGGGAACCAGTTTTCTTGGTCACTAAATTATACAAGGTTCAGCTTTAACATTTGTGATTGTTTTTCCTTCCATTTCCATTCTTTTAGTCATTGTGTAAATTGTTTCCCTGGGTACTTTACTTTGCATTAGTTAACATGTCTTCCTTTATTTCTTCAAATCCTGCTTATTTGTTCCTTCTTACAGAGCAATAATATTCTATTAGTTTCATGGATCCTAACTTGTTTAGCCAGTCCCCAGTGAATGGGCATCTACTATGATTCCAATTCTTTCCTGCCATTAATATTTTTTTGAATTGTAGAACCATTCTTTGCATCTTGTACCCCTTTGGTGATCACACAGCGGAGTGATCTCAAGGTCAGTGAATATTGACATTTTAGTCATTTTTTTTGCATAATTCCAAATTGCCTTCCAGAGTGGTTGAGCCAATTCATAGTTTGAGCAGTGGCATGGTTACCTCTTGCAGTTCTTTCAACATTGACTATCTCCATTTTAGTCATCTTTGCCAATTTACTGGATATGAAGTGAATTCCTGAATTCTTTCCATTTTTTTTCTTTTTACTCTTAAGGATTTGAAGCAATCTTTTTTTTGTTTCTTTTTTTAATTTTTAGGTTTTTTTGCAAGGCAATGGGGTTAAGTGACTTGCCCAAGGTCTCACAGCTAGGCAATTAGTAAGTGTCTGAGGTCAAATTTGAACTCAGGCCCTCCTGACTCCAGGGCCAGTGCTCTATTCACTGCATCACTTAGCTGCCCCCTATATGTTTGTTAATAGTTGATAGTCTTCTTTTAAGAACTATCCATTCATATGTTTTGATCACTTTATCTGCTAAGGAATGGTTCTTTAGGCTTACAAATCATATTCCTCACAACAATACTGTGGGGTAAGGATTACATTTATTTCTGCTTTATAAGTGAGGAAATTAGAATTAAAAAAATTTAAGTGACTTAGTTCATAAGTCCCAGAAGTAGAGCAAAATTCAAAGGTGAACACTGGACCACACTTGCGACGCAAGGCAACAGTCATGAAGTACTTTTGATGTGCCAAGCAAACACCCTGGTAAGAATCAAATTTACAAATATGAAAGGAGAAAAAAAGTTTAAAAAAGAAAGTCAGATTCTATCTTCAAGGAACTTACATTCAAATGGGGGGAAGATAGAAGGGAGCCAATAAAGAGGAAGGATGAAGTGATATGAAGTGGTGGCAAAATCCAGAAAGTCAAAAGCATAGCCAAAAAGGGAGAAGAATGGCTGACCTGAGCCTTTTTTTTCCAAAATGGAAACCTCAAAAAAATTGCCAGTGGTATTAAAAAGGGGGCTGACTGGCACAGCAGATGGGTATTCCAGGATAAGGAAGACCCCAAAGCTGGGGGTTGTTTCAGGTTGAGACTGCAGTAGAGTCATGATGACAAAGTCTTGAAAATCAGAAGCAGAGCCAGAACAATTGCCCTGTCTCTATAAACTGATGGAAGTTTCATTTCTGCTTAATAAAATCTGGGCCTCTCAACTTGGAATATTTTCTTGGGTCATCCATAGAGACATCATCTTAGGGCAAATGAGAGCCTTCCATCTGAGTGCAGGGAAGAGGGTATAAGATTAGAATTTTACCCCCAAATGACCTAGTTACAGCATTCACCCCTAGTGATGCTTCTTGGTTGCCATTTATCCAATGGAAGAGTGAGAGGTAGGACCAGAAAACCTGGACCTGAGGCTCAGCTGAGTAGAAACTTCTGGAGAAAACAAAGACATCACCAATGCAAAGCTTCTAATCCTAGGGGAAGACAATGGTAGGAGTAGTTCTTTCCATCTTCTACCTCTCCTACTGGAGCCCTGTTACTATCTATGCAGCAGAAAATTGGGGGAGTCATATTCTCCCACAAGCACAGAGCCCTGAATGTCTTTACCAGTTAGGATCTACTCTTGATACATACACCTCCTGCTGGATTAGTTAGGGTGGGGAGAGAGAGCAACCTATCATCTGATCGGGATACAGAAAAGTGATGAATGAAAGGCCTTAAAGACCCACATGGCCTGTATAAACACTGGGTTATGTCATTCAGCTTGTACAAATCCTCTGTGGTTTGTGAACTCTATACTTCGATGCTTGCTAGAATGGGAGGGGAAACACAGTTATCTTGATGATATGCTCATCTATTCCCAGGACCCTGTCTAGCACTTGTCAAATTGATCTGGGCTGTTCTCCAGCACCTATGCCAACACTGGCTATCTGCCAAGTTGGAGAAGTGCCAATTGAAGGAGGAGGAGGTGAAATTTCTAGAGCACATAATAAGCTGATGGGGAGTCCATATGGATCCCATAATGTGGAAGCTGTGCTACAGTGGGAAATATCAGTGAGAGACCTTCCCTCCAGGCTCAGGATATTGCTGCTGCATTACCCCCACGCTTTCTGCCAAACAAAGCTTCTCACAGTCTTCCTGAAACATCTCAATGGATTCAGTTGGACACTAGGGGCAAAAGATACATTCAGTGAATTCAAGCAAAAGTTTATTTCAGCCCCCACAATGATTATTCATAGCAGAGACCTATGTATATAGAATCAGAGAAAGAGTTACCCTCTCATAGCCCAAAGTGACCTTGCACCCTGTCCACATAGCTCCCAGGAGCTCACAATACTAAAAAAGGGAGAAATTAATAAGCATTTATTAAGTGCTTACTATGGCACTGGACTAGGTGCTGAGGATATTTAAAAAACAAAAAGAGAAAGTCCCTGCCCTCAAGAAGCAAAAAAATAAGGAAAGAGATGACATTTTGAGGCAATTCAGGTACCAAAAAAACTTAGGTCATTTTTATACTGACCAATGACTCAGATGAGAATTACTTTAGAAGCTTTCATTTCATCATAAGCAGTGTCACTTAGTAGAGGGCTGACCTTAGAAATAGGAGGAACTAAGTTCAAGACCTGCCATTTCAGGTGTTTGACTCTGGGCAAATCTTTTAACCTCTCAGTTCCCCCAGGAAACTAATACTATAAGTTACAGGGCAGGTTATTGATTTGAATTAATGAAGAGAAAGGGAGAATCCCTAAACAGAAGAAATCATAAGATCAATGAAAGAAAGAAGGAAATATTTCATCATCACCCACACCCCAGGTTATCATAAGGATCAAGCAGATAGAAGTGGTAGAATTTGTACCACGAAAGGATTAGCTATCCTGACCAGCTAATCCCCTCTTCCAACCCATGAGTTTAACTTAAATCACTTATCATCTACCAGGCCTGGTATGAGACACCTACACCCAGGTCAAGTTGCTCATCCTCTAGACTAGCACAACTCCTATAACCAAGGGAGATTCCATCTCCAGTGGGCTCCTGCAATTCTGGACATTTCCTTCAGTGTTATTTGCTGGACAAGGACTTGACCTCTGCTTCTCCCATGAGAGGCAAGTAGCAGAATTTATAGTCCTATTGAAATCATTATAGACTATTGTCTGAGCCTTGTGTGCTCATTTAGGCAACATAACATCTACCAATATACAGCCTGTGAAACAAAATAAGGGTCTTGTCCAAAGATCCTATGGAAGAGCATTAGGATTAAAAAATAGTGCTACAAAATGATTGGCACATATTAGCTCATCAATCATGTGAAGGAGTACTTAGTAACTTTACTTAGTAACTGAGGATACTAAGGCTGAAAAACTCTAGTTGACTTGTCCAGAATCAGGTAAGTACATATATGAGGCAATATTTAAACCCAGGTTGTCTCAGCTCCAATTCTAGTACTCTAACCACTATACCACTTAGCTGCCTCCTAGGCTAGCTTAATTACTGACAATTTCCCACTGTTTCAGAATAGCAGCAGTATAGATTATTGTCATTGGTCCATCCTGGTTATTTGATCTATACAGAAGGTGCTCAACATCCTAACCAAGATGGCTCACTTCTTTCCCTACACTGGACCTTCCATCATCACTTATGTAATACACAATTCTGAAGACAAAACTATGGCCAACACAGTCTCTTCTTTCATGTCCCCAGTTTTTCTCTCATTTATGGACTATATTGTGTGAATATCTGAAAGAAAACTTTTGCCCTTTCATTCCCCAGTTAAATGGATGAAAGGAAGATAGAAGTTAAAACTTTTGCCAATATTTCAGGTATTATACCTCCCATCATCAAAATTATGAGGTGGAGATTGGGGGTGGGAAGAGGAGTCCTACTGTCCTCCAAAGAATTCTATTAGAGCAAAGCCTTATTGAGAAATTAACTTTCCCACATTCCCACAATTATTCTTTTTTTTTTTTTGGTTTTTGCAAGGCAATGGGGTTAAATGACTTGCCCAAAGTCACACACAACTAAGTATTAAGTGACTGAGGCCCAATTTGAACTCAGGTCCTCCTGACTCCAGGGTTGGTGCTCTATTCATTGTACCACCTAGCTACCCCTCTCTTTTTCTTTAAGGAGCAAGTAGGTTCTTGAACCATAATCCAAGATAGTTCTAAGTGGTACATTGACTAGATTGCTAGACTTGGAAGAGGGAAAACATGCAAGATCAACTCTTACCTTAAGTACCTTTTAGGTACTTTTGCTCAAATCTGGAAAACTTGCTTAACCTCTTTCAGTCTCAGCTTTCTCATCCATAAAATAGAGAAAATAAGAACATCTGCTTCACAGGATTGTTGTATCAAACAAGACAAAAATATGTAAATTTATTTGAAAAAAATTGAAGTACTATCTTATTTTGCTATATGATTATTATTATTATTATTATTATTATTATTATTATTATATCCTCTTTCCCAGAACCAGCACCCTTAGCTACTTATCAGCCATAGACCAGGGCACTCAAAGACCAGTAGGGTCCTTCTAATGAAACCTACTTTGCTAAAGTCATAGAAAATGATACAGTTTCCTCAATGAATGTCTGAAGTTCTGATACAGAAGAAGATAAACACTCCCTCCACAAGATAAGGATTGGTATTACCATCAGAAATGAAAGAAGCGATATTTTTCAGCTACTAGATCCTGCAAAAGCCCCTTCCACAGTCTGTGCACAGGCACACCATTCTGTTAATAAATCCGGGACCAGTTAGAA
The DNA here is from genome assembly GCF_037893015.1 of Macrotis lagotis. NCBI lineage: Eukaryota > Metazoa > Chordata > Mammalia > Peramelemorphia > Peramelidae > Macrotis > Macrotis lagotis. The sequence continues at coordinate 150,219,857 of NC_133658.1, forward strand.
CCAGCAGCACCAAGATACCTTCTCTTTGGGATTGCAGAGTGGTCACCCAGCTGCTTCTGGGATAGTGGCTGAGCTGTGAGTTGCGCTGCAGCTGTGACATGGAGAAGATTCTTTATAACTGAAGTTGTAGAGGTCCCTCAAAAACTAGGCAGCAGTCGGAGGGGAGCCATGAGAATGGCAAACTCTTGAAAAAGCTTAATTGCTTGGACTGTGCTCCAGCAGCCAAAATAAGGACCACCATCCACTTGGGAGGAGTTCCAGAAATTAAAGGTCTTGTGTCTTGAAGGGTACCCCTGGCCCAGTACCTAGAGATTTTGTATGTAACCCCATGGGTATTATTTTGACAACAAATATTACCCCCCCCTCATGTTTAATCAAAAAGTCACACCCACGATCCCCCTGCCTAACTAACTTCTATCCCTTCCCTCACTCTATTCCCCACCTCCTCAAGCCATTCAACTCAGTTCTCTGATGCGGGTCAGGCTTTCTTTCACCTTCTTCTTACTGACTGCTTGGCAGAATCAAAGGGCTAAATTCCTCTAGAGCTGGCACTGTCATCCGGTAGCTAAGTGAGTCATCCCCGCAGCCATATCCCCCTCCCTCCCTCACCCACCTCATTTCCCTTTGACCCCTCCTGCTTCTTCAGCATGTTTATGGGCATAATTACAGTGTGCTATTGATTTCCTGACAGCCGCCTTGATGTAACTATTTTACAGAATCAAGCTAATTTCATACATGGAGGTTTTTATGGTCTCTGGCAGGCTCAACTGGAAAAGTAATTGTGCCTGCTCACATAAGCACTCCCTACCCCCATTCCCAGGGTTCACTTCCTACTATGCCCCTATTATTGCTCAGTTTGGCAGGGTTGGAATCTTGAGATTCTCACTCCAGGTTGTCTCAATTCAACAAACATGTACTCAGTGTCTACCCTATATGTCCAAGCTGTTAGGTGGTACTTTGAGGAGCTTGTTAGAGTTGAAGTTAGGAAGAGCTTGGTTCAAATACTTTGTCAAACCTTACCTTGACTTGGAAACTTTCTTCTCTTCAAGTTTTCATTTTACTGTAGAGAGAACTAAGTGGCATACTGGATAGACCACTGGGTCTAGAGTCAAGTCAGTCTCAGACCCAAACTAACTAGCCCTAGGCAAGTCACTTGAAAAAAAAATGCTATTTGACTCAGTTTCCCCAATTATAAAATGGGGGAAATAATAGTATCTACCTCCCATGGTTGTTAAGAAAATCAAATGAGATAATATTGATAAAAGTAAAGTGTCTAGCACATAATAGGTGCTATATAAAAGCTTGTTCCCTTCCCTACTCTTGCTCCCTTGCTCTCTCCCTTACCTGTCTGACCACTCCTCAGACTCCTTAGTCAGATCTTTCTCCATGTCACTACCACTAATTCTAAGTGTCCCTCAAGAAGACAGACAGACAGAAAGACAGACAGACAGATAGATAGATGGATAGATAGATATTGATAATATTTGTATATACATACATTATATATATGTACATATATATATATATATATATATATATATATAATGTTTACTCTCTCTCTCAATTATCTAGTCAGTTTGTATTCCTAGAATTCCTAGATCTAGAAACAGCATTTCATGAAATCTACCAGCCTTCCATGCACTAATTCGGGGACCTGGGAAAATTCCATGCAAATTTCATGAAAAATGTTCCTTCTTTTCTTCCTAGTTGTTCCTTCTTTCTTTCCTTCTTTCTCCATTTTCCTTCCACTTTCCTTCCTTCCTTTACTCTCCTTCTTTCTTCCTTTCCTTCTTTCCTTTCTCCAATAAGTCAACAAATCATGCCAATCTACTTCACATACTCTTCTATCCTGACTCACTGGCCTTCATGCTATTCCTCACACAAGACACTGCATTTCCTACCTCTTACCTGTGCATAGTCCACTCCTCATTATCTCTCACTCCCTCCACTTTTTAGATCTTCCAGTTTCCTTCAAAGGTCAACTCAAGGACCATTTCCTAAATTTTTTTTTCAGAGCCCTCAACGTCTTATTGCCACCCTCCAAAACAACTATGCCCTTAGATAATGTCTAGGTAGCTTTTTCTTTTGTGTCCTCAGTACTAGCATTATATCTGGCATACAGTAATATACAATAAATTCATGCTTATTGATTGACTACTGAATTGATGATTTGACGGATTGATTAACTCCTATGTATGTGCAGATGTTAAATGTTAGAAGTGATATAAAGTACATATATAATATAAACACGGTCCCTGCTTTCATAGAACCTGTAGCCTAATAGGTGGTACAGTGGATAAAACACTGGTCGTAGAGACAGGAGGACAGGAGTTTGAATTCAGCCTCAATTGCTTGACATATACTAGCTCCATGACCTTGGGCAAGTCACTTAACCCTGATTTCCTTGAATTCAGAGACCTCTCCAGCCACCCTGATTCATTTCTGGCCCCTGGATTCAGACAGTTCCAGAGGAGAAAATGAGGCTGGTGACAGCACAGCATCCCCTCACTCAAATCCAAATCATGTGCTGGTCATAGCATCACCATGGTCTTTGAGAACAAAGGATGAACATCTTCAATCTAGTAGGGGGAAAAGACACAAATACAGATAACTAAAGATATTATATGATGAGTATATTAAGTAAGAATAAAATAAAGTGCTCTATGAGATTTGAGGAACAAGATAATTATTTATAGAAGACTCAAGGAGAAGGTGACAATGGAATTGGACTTTTAAAATAAGAGTAAGGTCATTCCAAAAGTAGATGACATTATATAATTAAAAGGCATACAAGGAAGAGGTACTAGGCCATGTTTTGAGAGTAGAAGGCAATCCAGGCTGTTGTAGAATACAAAGTAAAGAAGAGAAGTATCATGGGGTGGGTTTTTATTTGGGAGTGCTTTAACTGCCATCGAAAGAATATGGATTTTACTAACTGATCAGTAAGAAACCTAATGAAGATTTGGAAAGGTATTATTGGATCTGAACATAAGGAAAATTAGCAATATGGATTTGAAGTAAGAATTGAAGAGGAGAAAGTAGATGTCAGAAGACTAGTCAGGAAGTTATTACAATAGGATAGGCAGGGAACAATAAGAAAGATAACAATGGAAACAGAGAGTAGCTGATGATTGCCAAAGCTATTGTGAAAATGGAATTCCCAGGACTCAGTAACTGAATAAATATGAGAAGCAAAACCAAGGGGGGTGGAACAGTCTCTTCCCTCTCCAATAAAACAGTTTAATAGTAAAGGCAAAAGGAATTTTCTTTAAAGAACTGGGAGTTCTAAGCATATTTTAATGTACACAGGTAGAAACCAGGAAAGAGGAAGAAACTCAAGATGAATAAGAAAGGGGAGCACTTAGGAGAGTATAGCATCAAGGGCTTAGATTTGGAGATACAAGGGAATCTAAAGAAGTTAGTTTCAGAGAGAAAGAAAAAAGTGAGTGATGTCATTAAGAAGTTTTGACATTTAGAGCAGGGGTAACAGGAAGATCTTGACAAATGATTTTAATGAAGTTACGGGCAAAGTCACTTACTATAAATATGGGGAAATAAAAATATTCTGAGGGGGATTAGGAAAGGAAAAGGTTTAGAAAGCTCTCAGTGGGGAATGAGATAGAGGTTGGATACCATCAAAGTGAAAATACCATCAAGCCAGAATGAGGACCCAGCTGTGTGTCATCAACATGCAAAATTTGTTCTACTACTTTCTCTAGCAGTCCTTGCTGGCCTTGGGCTTTGAGTGATGAAATCAGGAAGAATCAGGTTACTTAGAGGTGAGGATTCACAAGACACAAATGGCAGAAATGGCATTTGATTGGTAGCTTCCTAAATTGCCCTTTATAAGCATGTGAGCTTAGCAGAAAGCAGTACCCTCAACTGCCTCTGTCATCCCGGGAAGCCTCTTTAAATGAATCATTTCCAATGTAATTTTCATTTAGATTTCAGACAGGTTTGGGGGTTGGAGTTTTTGTTTTGTTTTGTTTTACATTTAGCACAATTCATTGGTAAGGACCTTCAGAGGGAAAAGGAGGATCAGTACACCCAAGCTGGATGATATCTTTTCATCACACAGCTCTTCCATCACCTCTTGGGAAGCCCAGGTCCCCTTATGGGTACCTTTGCTGCAGGCACCCATTGGCAATCAGGGCAGGGAAGTGTTGAGGTCAGGCTCCCAGGCCTGCAGTGAAGCGTGATATAGTGAGAGGAAATGTCAGACTGTCAGCTCCTGAACTCCGGGAACTGACAGCTAAACATGTGATCAAGGTGGCAAGGTGACAGGAGGCATCGACATGAATATAGGCCAGAATGTAATGAGGATATCACCAAACACACCAGTAGCATTCTAGGTGAGAAGCCTTCTGCAAAACAAACTAAAGATCAGACAAGACTCCACTGCTGATCAAGTTGCGGCTAGTTAGGCAAAGGGGCAGATTCTTGAGTCCAGAGTGCTGGAGGAACATAGAGATTTCAGGAAGCATGGGTCCTAATTTCAGTTCTCTCACTAATGAATTTATGATCCTGAGAAGTTTTATGTTCATACCTAAAAGTCATTTCTCAAATACACAAATGGAACTATGATCTCATGACTTTGGAAGTTCCCTCCAATGATGCAGATTGCAGCCCATCCCTCCTGGTCCATAAGTTTGCCACAAGGCATCCACCAGGGCACAAGAAGTCTGTCTTGATTTCTCCTTGCTTCAGATGGATACTAATATAGTACTATAGCCAAGCCATCTGTCATCATTCAAGCATGAATTTCCCTGCTTTTACTCTTATTTGCCTTTTACTCTTTTTTTTGAAATTCCTAATTAATTCTGTGTTACAACTTGCTCACACACATCATGTACCTCTCCAGGGCCTTCTGGGGAATGTTCCTTTTCAGTTCTTCAGAAACTCTTACTTTCACATCTTACTACCAAATGGTAAAAAAAAAAAATAATAGACAAGTAATACAAAGTGACATAGTAATCTTCCTTGCTCACAAAGTTAGTGTCAGACTTGGAGAGGGCAAAGTAGATTAATAACAACAATAGTTAACATTTATATAGTGCTTACTGTACCAGACATTATGCTAAGCCCTTTGCAAATGACTAATCCAGGGTCATATAGCTAGTAAGTATCTGAGGCTGGATTTGAACTCAGATCTTGCTGTCATCATTCCCAGTACCATATCCATTGTTCTGTACTACCTAAACATACATATTTATGGATGAAAACTCTTTGAGAGGGTCCCATCCTACACAAAGATAAAGAGCAGTATGGCCAGAGAGGGGTTAGGGGGGGAAAAAGAAGAACAATATTAGTGACAGACAAATAAAATACAAACTCCTGATCCTGGGATTTAAAGTCTTTAGTTACCTGGTTCTAATGTCCCTTTATAGTTTTAACTTATATCCACCCTGAGTGACTCATCATCTCCCATTCTCATCCCATCTTCAGCTTCTATATCTTTGCTAGTCCCCTTTCTTCCTATTTCTGCCTTTTCAATTTTTTTCTTTTTTCAAATCCCAGTTCGTGTACCACCCCTTCTTGTTTCTTCCCTGACTCTCCAGTTTCAAGTTTCCCTCTTGCCATAGATTATTCAAAGTATTTGTCTAGACATCTTTTTTTGCATTTATTACACTGTATCTGGTGGAATAATAGTTAATTGTACATATCTCCTTTGAACTTAAAGATAGAAACTCTGTCTCATTTTTCTATACTTTATATCTTTGGATTCTAGCACGGGACTTTGTATGTACTAGGCACTTAATCAATGCCTATATAATTGGTTTAAGTGAAGTATGGATATGACCCTGCCCTAATTATTAAGTGAAGGAAGCATGCTTGGCTATCCCTGGAAAGTAGACTCTATCAGTATAGGTAATTATACTGAAAAGAGCTGACTCAGCTCTTCCCCAGTCCCTACCTGCATGGAGAGGAACTGTAAAATGAACTAGGAGGTCTGGCTTTACCCTTCCCCTCAATCCAAGCTATCTGGAATTATCTCAAATAGGAGTAAAGTAATTCAGAAAGGCAGATTAATGACCTGATGAAGAAGATGAGAGGAAGAAAAAGCAGTTGAAAGATGAGGAAGGAGGCAGATAGGTGGCACAGTGGATAAAGCACTGGCCATGGAGTCAGGAGTACCTGAGTTCAAATCCAGTCTCAGCCTCTTAATAATTACCTAGCTGTGTGGCCTTGGGCAAGCCACTTAACCCCATTTGCCTTGCAAAAACATAAAAAAAGATGAGGAAGACTGTAGAATATTGGGGTCATATGAGCATTTGCCAGAGGGAGCTGATGGTAGCGAAACAAATCTTGACTATTTTCCAGGGCTCCATTCAGGAAAAGGTTGTGAAGATCTGATATCACTGCAAGGAAATGAGGAGGTCTCTTGACTATTTATGGGTATATAAATGAGTTATTTCTCTTTTGCTGCATACACAAACCAGATTTGAAACCTTGAAAACCTGGATACTTGTAATGGATGTTAATACTATCCTTGGCCAGGGAAAAAGGGACAAAGGGAAGAGTCAGACACTGAAAATCCCAAGTCCCATCTAAGTAAGAACTATGTTCAATTTGTCTCTTTATGTCAAGAGAGAATATAATCTGGTGAAGCTTCTCTTCCTAGCTTAGTTTCTGTTTAGTATATCATTTGTGCTTCCTCAAATAACACATCAGGGATTCCGATATTAGAGTCCAACTGTAGTGGACTCCATTGTCATTGATGGTGAAAAGGCAATAATTTCTATCTATACCTGCATTTCCCTGTTATTTGTCATTGGATTTTTGACTTTCACTAATACTGCTCTGAGGCAGGCAGGTAGCTAAATGGAGAGAGAACTGGGCCTGAAGTCAGGAAGACCTGAGGTTAAACCCAGTCTCAGAGACCTATCAACTGTGTGACCTTGGACAAGTCACTTAACTTTATTTGCTTCAGTTTTCTCAAATGTAGAAATGAATTGGAATAAGGAAATGGCTAAACCACTACAGTATCTTTACTAAGAAAACTGAATGGACAATATAGTCCACAGGGCCACAAAGAATCAGACATGACTTGAATAACAACAATCCAGTTCTAATGCTTCATTATGGCATGTGGTGATCCTGGATTCAAGTCAAGCTCTGGAAATTGATATGATGCTGGAAAAATATTGAGTAGAGTACTGACAATAGACTGTTGCTGCTTTTTGAAGATCAGTTTAACTAAGCAAAGAGAGACTCATGATCACCAATCTGCATATTTGGTGACAAATAGTTCATCCATGGAAATTTGTTGTTATTTTCTTAATTATACAAATGATATGATTTTGTTTACATTATAGTCAATTATAGTATAGTCTAGGTAATAAACTAGGTATTAAGGATGAAAAAAAAGATAAAATCATAAAAAATAATGAATAAAATGGAAATGGATAAAATTAAAATGGACTCTCACCATGTCCTAAGCAATAGGAATGTATAAAAATCAATTTCCATATAAATAAACCAAAAACTAGAAACCACCTCAGCCAACAAGCTTGAATTACTTGGCAAGTACAAAATTATGGCATTGAAGGGTAATGCTGGTTTACAATAAAAACTTACTTGTAAAATCTTATCAAAGAGGAAGGTGGAAAATTATGAGCCATATTACCTCATAAAACAGCCAAAAGCAATGATGAGAAGAAACAAGTTTACAGAAGGCATGACAAAATACTCAATTAAGTAAAGTCATCCAAGGGTATTTACAGATAAAATTGAAAGGACAATGAACAACTGAAAAATGGTATATATCTCTCAAGATTTCTAGAATAAAGTCTTTTCTCCATCAATGACAGTGGAGCCACCACACCTGGACTTTAATAGCACAATCTCTGATGGACCACATAAAGAAGCACAAACAATACTATCAGAAATATAACCTAGAAGAATAGCTACATGGGATCAAACAGATACAGAGATCTATGCTAAAGACAACATAATTTTGAGATCATCGAGGGATCAGTATTCAAGATTCCAGAAATAAAAAAAAAACAAAGACTTAGAAAACATTTTATTGTTTTTCCCCCAAAAGACAATAGAGAAATATCAATAACTTCTAGTTTAAAGATCTAATTTACCCATCTCTATAACATCTTTATGGGAATAATTTTTACATACATTCATCTCTGGTGAAGGTTTGAGAAGAGAATAGACAAGCTTCCACAAATTATATACTATGGCAAACTGTACGTTTAAATCAGACAATTGACAAAAAGTATGAAGAAAGGAAAATCACACTGTAATTGGCTATAAATAGCATTTGATTCGGTGATGCAAAATGCTTCCCTACAGGTTATCTATATGATCCAGCAAGGTGTCTTCTGAGTGAATATTAAGATTGTTCAAGCTTTCTTGAAAAATGCAACAACAAAGATGATTTCATTTAATGTTATACAAAGCATGACAGGAAGGCATTTACTTGAAAAGATAGTTTCCTTTATCATGGAAAAGTCAAGTGAAGAATCCAAGACAAGAGGGATCCCCTATCATTTGGTCAGGTCCATCAGGTGTTCCTATTTATATATAACATTGTGTTGATTGCACCAAAACCCATTATACTTCAAAATTTCTGAAATAAGGACCATAATCAGTCAAAAGAATTTTACCTCTCCTAATCCACTCTGGGAAAAACCAAGACAATGAAGAGCATCTGTTGTTCAAATTATGACTTGCAATTGGATACACAAACTCTAGTGATGGTCCATGAGAACATGGATCTTGAACAGGTATCATAAATGGGTAATGAGCTGAGCCCAGGACTAATCATGCTGAGAATACTGAGTTGCACAGTTCTTTTAATGACTCTCAACTTGTCCCAGAAACAAAGGTCAATTTTAAACATCAATATTTTTCTTATAGTATCGTATGGCTGTAAGTCATGAAACATCACTCTGTCCAAAGAATTAAAGTTGAGGTTTACCTAACAGCAATGCAATGTCTAGTCATGAGTGTGAATAGATTGGAACCTCTTGCTAAAAGAAGTTTTGAGGGGAAAATGTAATAAAGGATGTAATCAGAAGCAGGTGACTATAAAAGGAAATGAACTATTAGTAGCCAAAGCAACCAACATACAGTCCACATGATGCGTTGGTATCTACAAGATATTAAGAGGTCTAAAACAATGGGACCAGTACACTGCATGGATTAACTAGATAGGATTTAAGGGAAGATTTAGAGTAACAGCCTATAGAGTGAGAAGTGAATGGGTTTTACCTAGGCTATTGGAGGGAATATTCATAATAATAAAATTAAATACTTAGAAGTCTCAAAGTAATTATAGTATAAAGGAAATTTGGAGATGGTATCCTCGATGGTATCCTCAAGCTTCTGGTTTCAAAAATAAGAAAACTGACTTCTAACCAAGATGGCAGAAAGAAGCCAGGTACTGTCTTAAACTCTCCTGGCTTTCCCTCAAAACTAACATGAACCAAACCTCTGAACTGAATTTGGATCCACAAAACCCAGAGAAAAACCTAGTATAATATCAACCAACAAAGTCTATCCCAAGGGAGTATGGATGAGGCAGGGTCAGAGAGCCAGTGAGGCCCTAAGGAAGAGCAGCAGAAGCATTTGTTGTGTGCATGGCAGCACAGAAGTGATTAATCTCTGGGGTGGGAGAGCTCCAACATGGAGGCTAGACATCAATCTAGCTGCTTTTCAGCTGCTCTGGAAGACCAGGGCCAAGAGCCCCCATGTTATCAGTGAAGTCCCCATTTTTCCAGTTGAGTCCCCTTCCCTGCCATTCCTGTGGGAGAAAGTGACACTTCCAAGAATCAACACAGTAATAGCACAGGGCCCAGATCATTTTGTTCAAGGATAACATAGATCCAACTGTTCTCCCCATCCATCCCTGGCCTAGGGAGTGGGTCATTAACCAAGATCACAGACACTCCAGGAAAAAGCATCTAGCATTCCCTACTGGCCGGCCCATTTGGAATTACTAAACCCAGTGAGCAAAGCCTCTAGGATTTCAACACCAAAGGTCTGTGAACTAGTCCCTCCTCCAACACAAGATCCAAGGAAAATGAAGAAAAGCCAACAGAAAGGGAGGTCCATTGAAAGTTACCTTGATGCCAAGGATCATAACTTAGAGAGAACTAGAACTTCAAATGAAAATATGAATTGGTCTCTGTCCCAGAAAGATTTGTTAGAAGAGATAAGGAAGGAGTTTAAAAACCAATTGAGAAAATAGGGAAAAGAAACACAAGAAAAAAATTACCACTTTGAAGAGAAAATTATCATCTTGCAACAAGAAAACAAAAATATGATTCCACAAGTGCAAAAAAGAAAATAATTCTCTCAAAACCACAATTGGGCAAGTGGAAAAACTCTTTCAAAAATAGAATTGACTATTTGGAAAGTGAGTGTGAGTTGTAAAAGGTAAATGAAGAAAACTCTTCTCTAAAAAAAGATTGGAAACTGTAGAAATTAATGACTTCATGAGACAGCAATAATCTGTTAAACAAAACCAAAAAATTGAAAAAATACAAGAAAAAATAACACATCATAGACAAAATGACTAACCCAAAGAATAAATCCAGGAGGGTCAACTTAAGAATCACTGGTCTTCTTGAAAACATTGAGGCTAAAAAAAAAAAACCTGGATAGATATTTCAGGATTTAGTGGTGGAAAATTGCCCTACTGTCATGGACCCAGAGGACAAAATAGTTATTGAAAGAATCCATCAATCCCTTCCTGAAAGGGATCCCGAAATGAAAACACAAAGGAATATTGTGCCCAAATTCAAGAACTATAAGATAAAAGAGAAAATCCTGCAAGTAGCCAAAAAGAAACAATTTAGATACCAAGAAACCACAGTAAGGATTACATACCTGGCTGCATCAACATTAAGGGATTGAGGGGCCTGGGATATGATGTTCCAAAGAGCAAGGGAACATGGAATGCAGTCATGCACTATCTGGCAAAACTGAGTTTTTTCTTCTAGGGGAAAAGATGGACATTCAATGAAATAGGAGACTTCTAACTTTTCCTGATGAAAAGACCAGAGCTAAATAGAAAATTTGGACATCACACAGGAGACTCAAGAGACACATGAAGAGGTAAAAAAAAGGGAAAAGAAAAAAAACTGCTACCCAATAAGATGAAATGGGCAATATTCCCCACCTGGGAGAACAATTCTCATAATTCTTGAGAATTGTAACTCTATTGGAGAGAATATACATAGCCAGAAGTAATGGACATTTATGACTTGTCTTTGACTCTGATGGAATGATTTAAAAACAATATCTCCTTTAAAGGGGGAACAGTAAAGAGACAGAAGGATAGAGGAGATTGAATGGGATAAATCACATTACATGAAAAGATACAAAGGATCTATTTCAATAGAGTAGAAAAAGGGAGGAGGTAAGAATGGCCTGAATGTTGCTGTCATCAGATTAGCTCAAAAATGGTTTAACATACACACACTCAGTTAAGTGAGGAAACTTATCTTACCTCTCAAATATTAAAGAGAGGAGCAGGGAGGAAAAGAGAAACTATCAAAAGGAATGGAAGAAAGAAGGGACAAAGGGAAAAGGGAAACAAAGGAGAGGGGGTTTGGATATAAGGGGGAAAACACACTGAAGGAGGTGATATTCAGAAGCAAAATATGTGGAATATGGATAAGGGGAAAAAAAGAAGAAAATACAAACAGAGGGAAGATAACAAGGAGGGGAATAAAGAGTTAGTTATTATAACTCTGAATGTGAATGAGATGAAATCTCCCATAAAAAGTAAATGAATAGCAGAGTAGAATAAAAAACAGAATCCTACAATATGCTGCTTATAAGAAATTCATTTGAGCAGAGAGATACATATAGAGTAAAAGTAAAAGGTTGGAGCAAAATATGTTTTGCTTCAAATGAAGTAAAAAAGGCAGGGGTAGCAATCCTTATCTCAGACAAAGCAATTACAAAAATATAATTCATTAAACGAAATAATGAAGGAAACTATAATTTCCTAAAAGATAGCATAGACAATGGAGCAATTTCAATGCTAAATATGTACGCACCAAGGAGTATAGCATCCAAATTCTTAGAGGAGAAGCTGAATAAATTACAGGAACACATAGACAGCAAAACTCTACTGGTAGAAGACCCCAATTTCTCTCTCTCAAAGAAGGAAGTTAAGGAGGTAAACAGAATGTTAGAAAACCTAGACATAATAGAACTTTGGAGAAAATTGAACAAGGATAGAGAGGAATATACATTTTTTTCTGCATTACATGGCACCTAAACAAAAATTGACCATGCCTAGAGCGTAAAAACCTCATAATCAAATGTAGAAAGGCAGAAATTCAGACTGCAATGCAATAAAAATCACATGCAATAATGGGTCATGGAGAGATAGACCTAAAACTAATTGGAAACTAAATAACCACATTTTAAAGAATGATTGGATTGAACAAAAAAAATATAGAATTAATCATTTCATCCTAGACAATGACAATAACAAGACAACATACCAAAACTTATGGAATACAGCCAAATCAATTAGGGATATATTATAACTCTAAATGATGACATAAATAAAAATAGGGAAAGAGGAAATCAGTGAACTAAAGTAAAAAGATTAGCAAAAGAACAAATTTAAAAATCTCAATTAAATACCAAATTAGAAATTCTAAAAATTAAAGGAGAAATCAATAAAATCAAAAGCAACAAAACTAATAGATAAAACTAAGAGTTGGTTTTATAAAAAAAAACAATAAAATAGATAGACTTTGGTTAATGTGATTAAAAAAAGAAAGACGAAAACCAAATTACTAGTATCAAAAATGAAAAAAGATGAACTCACCACCAATAAGAAGGAAATTAAAGTTATTTGTGAATTATTTTGCCCAACTGTATACCAATAAATTTGATAATCTAAGTGAAATAGATGAATAATTACAAAAATATAAGTTGCCCATGTCAAATGAAGAGGAAATTAAAAACCTGAATAACCTTATCTCAGAAAAAAGAAATTCAACAAGCCATCAATGAACTCTCTAAGAAAAAAATCTCCAAGGCAAGATGGATTCACAAGTGAATTATACCAACATCTAAGGAACAATTAGTTCCAATTCTATATAAACTCTTTGGAAAAATAGGTGATGGTGGAACTCTGACTAATTCCTTATTTTACACCAATATGGCGTTGTTACCTAAACCAGGAACAGTCAAAACAAAGAAAGAAAATTATAGACCAATTTCTTTAATGAATATGAATGCAAAAATTTTAAATAAAATCTTAGAAAAGTGATTACAGCAAATTATCATTAGGATAGTACACTACGACTAAGCAGGATTTATTTCAGGAATGAAGGGTTGGTTCAACATTAGGAAAACTGTCAGTATAATTGACTATATCAATAACAAACCTAACAGAAATCATGATTATCTCAATAGTTGATGATAAAGCCTTTGACAAAATACAGAATCCATTCCTACTAAAAACACGATAGAGCATAGGAATAAGTGGACTGTTCCTTAGAATGATAAGCAATATTATTTGAAATCATCAACAAGTATTATATGCAAGGGGATAAGGTAGAGTTATTCATTTCCCATTAAGATCAGGAGTGAAACAAGATTTCCCATTATCCCCACTACTATTGAATATTATATTAGACATGTTAGTTTCAGCAATAAGAGAAGAAAAGGAAATTGAAGGAATTAAAATTGTGAAGGAAGAAACAAAACTCTCACTCTTTTCAGATGACATGATAGTATACTTAGAGAACCCTAAAAAAAAATCTAAAATCTACTAGAAACAATTAGCAAGTTTAGCAAAGTCACAGGATATAAAATAAACCCAAATAAAACCTCAGTATTTCTCTATATTACTAGCAAGATGCAGCAGCAAGGGATAGAAAGAGAAATCCCATTAAAATAACATCAGACAACATAAAATAATCGGGAGTCTACCTGTCAAGGCAGACTCAGAAACTCTATGAAAACAACTATAAAACACTTTTCACACAAATAAAATCAGATCTAAATAACTGGGCAAATATCAACTGCTGATGAATAGGATGATAATAAAAATAACAATTCTAACTAAATTAAACTACTTATTTAGTGCCATTCCAATAAATGTCCAAAAATTACTTTAATGAACTAGAAGAAATTATTACTAAATTCATATGGAGAAACAAAAAGTCAAGAATACAAGAGACTTGGGATGGCTAGATGGCACAGTGGATAGAGCACATTTAACATTTTATTTCCTTCAGTATTTTTTGTATTTCTTTCACTAAGCTGCTGACTTGCTTCTAATGATTTATCTGCATTGTTCTCATTTCTCCTCCCAGTTTTTCCTACACCTCCCTTAATTGATTTTTTTAAATTTAAGGCAATGGGTTAAGTGACTTGCCCAAGATCACACAACCAGGTAATTATTAAGTGTCTGAGGCCAGACCCAAACTTTAGTACCCCTGACTCCAGGGCCAATGCTCTATCCACTGAGCCATTTAGCTTCCCCCCCAAAAAAAATGATTTTAAAAGTCTTTTTTGTGCTCATCCATGGCCTGAGCCCATTTTCTATTTCTCTTGGACTTCTGGACATAGAAGTTTCGACTTTGATATCTTCTGAACATGTATTTAAATTTTCTATGGGACCAAATTAATTTTCTATGGTCAGGTTCTTCTTTTTCTGTTGTTTACTCATTTCCTCAGTCTATGATTGATTTACTGAACTTCCAAGGTTTTAAAGGAACTTGGGGGACACCCCACTGGGACTTTAATTCCTCCAACATCTTATGATACTGCTTTCTTGCCTATGCTTTGTATGTAGACCACAGGTTTTACCCTCTGCCCTGGAGCTGTGAGGAGGGTCCTTGCTCAGCTATGGTATTTTGGGGCCCAGACTGCAACTTGGATCTGTGTTTGGGCAAACAGCAGAGTCCTGCGCCAGGGAGAGGAGAGGGACCTATGCAGTCTCCCCTGAGCCCCTTAATATCTTGGGCTGGAAGCTCTGGAAGTGCTGGGTGACTTCCCCAATTCCCAGTGCAAGTTCTCACCACAGGGTGGTTCTGAGGCTGGTCTCTGCTCAGTACTCACTCCCATGTGGCAGAGTTCTCACACCACCCCTTCATTCTGTCCCCAGTGATCCCTGGGCCAAAATGTCTGGAAATTGCCCCCTCTGCCACAAACCCAGGAGTCCCCAGTCACCAGGCTATTCCTAGAAGGCTGGAGCTGGTTTTCTCCAGCCAGCAGCACTGCACTGCAGCTGTGCTGTGGCTGCTCTGTGGCTCTTTCCAACTCCCAGTCCCATGAAATAGACCTTTCCTGGAAATCTAAGTTGTCTTAGGCTGGGAAATTATATCACTCAAGCTTTCTGTGGGTTCTGCCCCTCTAAATTTTGGCTAGAATCATAATTTGACAGCTTTTGGATTTTGGGGGGAAACAAGTTTCTGGGAATTCCTGCCTTCATGCCACCATCTTGGCCCCACCCTAGATCTAAAATTATATTATAAAGTATCAGTCATCAAAATTCTCTAGTACAGATTAAAAAATAGGGTGTGGATCAGTGGAATAGACTAGGTACAAAAGAGACTCAGGAAATGATTATAGTAATCTGCTGTTTGATAAACCCAAAATGTCCAGCTTCTAGGATAGGAACTCACTTTTCAATAAAACCTTTTGGGAAAATTGGAAAGTCACTCTTTAACCCATTGTCTTAAATAAATTAAATTTTTAAAAAAGAAAAAATATTATAAGCAAACTGGGAGAACAATGAATAGTTTACCTGTCAGATATATGGAAAGGGGAGCAGTTTATTACCAAGGAAGAGATAGAGAACATCACAAAAAACAAACTGTATAATTTTGATTATATTAAATTTAAAATCATTTGCACAAACACAATCACTGTAACCAAGATCAAAGGAAAGGTAGTAAATTGGAAACAATTTTTACAACTAATTTTTTTGACAAAGGACTAATTTCTAAAATACATAGAAAACTGTTTCAAATTTATAAAAAAAAAAACCAACCTTTTCCCAATTGACAAATAGTCAAAGGCTATGCGGAAGCAATTTGCAGATGAAGAAATCAAAGCTATCTATAATCATATGAAAAATTACTCTAAATCATTACTGATTAGAGAAATGCAAATTAAAGTATCTCTGAGGTAACATCTCATACCTCTCAGATTGGCCAATATGACCAGAAAGGGCAATGATCAATGTGGAAAGGATGTGGGAAATCTGGGACACTAATGCATTGATGGTAGAGCTATGCACTGATCAACCTTTCTAGAGAGTAATTTGGAATTAGGCCCTAAAGGCAATAAAAATGTACATACCCTTGGATCCAACAGTACCACTCCCTGAAGAGATCATGAAAAAGGGTAAAAACATCACTAATACAAAAATATTCATAGCAGCTCTGTCTGTGGTAGCAAAGAACTGGAAATTGAGGGGATGTCCATCAATTGGGGAATGGCTGAATAAATTGTGGTATATTTATGTTATAGAACACTACTGTTCCATAATCAGAATAGATAGGATGTCAGAGAAGCCTGGAAAGACTTCTATAAACTGATGCTAATTGACATGAGCACAACCAGAAGAATATTCTACACTCTAACAGCAACGTGGGGATGATTATCAAGCTTAAAGGAATTGCTCATTACATCAGAGCAATAATCAAGAACAATTTTAGGGTATTTGTGATGGAGAATATAATCAGTATCCAGAGAAACAACTGTGGACTTTACATAAGGACCAAAGATTATTACCTTCAATTTAAAAAAAAAGTTGTCTTATGTACTACATAACTTTCCTATCTCTAATATTTTATTTCTTCCCCAAGGATATGTTTTTTTTTCTCTCAACATTCAATTTCAATCAATGTATAACATAGAAACAATGTAAAGATTATCAGATTGCCTTCTATCTATGGGGGGCAGGGAGAGAAGGAGGTGGGGGATTGTAAAACCTTACAAAAAAGTGTAGGTAGATACTACTATTATAATTAATTGAAAAACAAATTAAATATTTATTAAAAAATAAAATAAAGATAAAGAAACTGAAGCTTTAAGAAGTGACAGATACAAAGTCATGCATGAAGTAAGAGGAACAGGATTCAAGTCTTCTGATTCAAAATCTACTGTTCTCTCAACTACTGCCACTTCTCAGTACATCGATTCTAGGGACACAGTACTGTGCATTAAATGAGACAGAGTGCTGAATTTGAAGGTAAAGTTCTGGGTTTTAATCTCATTGCTGTCATCACCTGCATGTACTTGAATCAGTCATTTTTTGAAGGTTTCCCATTTAAAAGGAGAAAGAAATTAGCATTTATTAATAAATTTGAAACTCATTTGATCCTCGTAATATCCCTGAAAGATAAGTGATAAGATTAAACCTATTTAACAATTGAGGAAACTGAGAAAATAGAGATTAAATGACTTGTGCACAGTACAGAGATAGTAAATTTTCAAGGTTAAAATTTAACTCAAATCTGCCTGACTCAAGGCCCTGAGCTCAATTCATTGTGTCACTTAGTTTTCTCATTTCTACAATGAGAAGCCCAGAGAAAGAACTGTGGATTATCTCTAATATTATCTCTAGGATAGGAACTCACTCTTCAATAAAAACTGTTGGGAAAATTGGCAGTTAATATAGCTAAAACTTGGATTAGACCAACATCTCACATCATATACCAAGATAAGATCAAAATGGGTTCAGAATATAAACATATAAGATAATATTATAAGCAAATGGGCCAGCTAGGTGGTGCAGTGTTAGAGCACAGCCCTGGAATCAGGAGGACCTAAGTTCAGATATGACCTCAGACACTTAATAATTATCTCCAACTATTATCTCTAATATTATCTCTAATATTATTATCTCTAATTATTCTCTAATTATCTCTAATATTCCCTCAAGTCCTAAAACAATGATACTATTTTTTACAAGGTCATATGACAGAAACACTTCCAAGGGAACAGAGTGGGTGCTGGAACAAATAACCATCACTCAGAGGAGAATGAAAGAAGGTCAAGATGTTGTGTCCCATGAATAAGGTGGGGAAAATGTCAAGGGTCTAGTGTTCTAGAAGGTAATAAGATCATTCAGAAGTCATCATAGAATAAAGAATAATAGAATAAAGACAACATGGACAGGAGAATCTAAATTCCCAATTGTGGGTCCCTAAGACCTCAAGAAAAGAGTTGACATAGACATTGCCTATTAGGGAGAAAACCTGAAGAGCATAGACAAAAATGCTTGGGGTAGACAGAGAATGAAGAATAACTTTCTTAATATGAAAAACCAGTAAGGCCACGTCCACAGCTTTAGAGTTTAGGGTGAAACAGGTATAACCAAAGTTGAACAGAAAGCACAAAGCCCTGGATAATAGATTATGTTATACAAAGAAAATCAGCCCAGGAAGGGTAGAATTTAACAAGAAAAAAATTCTGAAGATACTAACAAAAACAATTCTAATGAGGATTTAAAAAAAATAAAAGGCATCCAACAAGAGAGATATAGGGAACCCACCAAGCAGTTTTGATCTTTAAAAAAAAAAAGAAAAATTGAAAAGATAGAAAAAAAGGATCTGTGGAAGATACATATAAAGAATGTAGGACCACCTTGTTACAATAGTGCCAAGAGAGCAAAATCTCAGAAAGTACTGAAGTTAGAATAGAAAGCAAACCAATGAAAACATCTGAAGTATTTTTTTGTTTGTTTAGCTTTAGCTATATTGGAGAAAAGAGAAAGCTCAAAGAAAGGCTAAGATCACCGTCTGAGATGGTCAGAATAGTAATAATTTACAACAAAGAGAATGTGTAAGTGTTGAAATTCACATTTGTTTTAGTTTTCTCAGTCATAAAGAGAGACCTTTGGACTGAAAAGGAAAGAATAAATTAATTCCAAAATAAGTAAGGCAATGATAAAAGAGCATCCAACATTTTAATGAATTCAAGCCACCTGTTCAAATATACTATATCCTAAATTCCTAAATGAATTAATAAATATGATGCTGAGCCACTGTCAATCATATTTTGAAGATTTTGGAAAATGGGGAAGGTATCAGAGGAGTGGAGAAAGCCCCCCCCCCAAAAAAAAAGAACAAGGGGTTAGTGAACTTGACATCAATTCTTAAGAAAATTTAAGAACAGAACAATAAAGAGACAATTAGTGAAAATTCAGGAAAGGAGGTGATGATTACAAAGAGCTAACATGGCTTCATGGAAAATGAGTTATGAAAGATTAAGCTTAATTCGTTTCCATCATAGAGAGACTCAGCTGAACTTATGGAGGCTGAGAGCATCCATTCCCCTGCATGCTTTGTGCAGAGCCATTGTAGTTTGTGCCAAATTCAGGTTTAGGGAAACCAGGTCTCTATAAGAATTAAAACTTCTCATGCTCATCAACTCCTTTACAAACTACCATCATGGGATTATACCAATTATCATAACAGTTATGATCTAAGCAGTTCCCAGAGTAGGTAGGAAAAAAGGTACCCAATGCAAAAACATGAAGTGTGTATACAACATGTAACTTATTATTATAATACAGAAGTAACTGAAAAGCAAAAGACAAATAAAATAATTAGAGCATACATCAACAGAATAGTCTTCAGGAATATCTATAACTAGTTACAACTGGTTGATAACATTTAGATCTCATGAGAACATTTTATATTACTTCTAATTAAACAATTCTATTTCACCTCAGTAAGTACTTTGATCAGACAATTAGATTTGGCCTTTTTTCTGGTACTAGATCTCTCAGATGTGATCACTTTCCCTGCCAATGCTATTGCTGCTCCCAGGATTTCCCAACCTACTTAGCTCCCCAAGACTTTCAGATCTTTTGGAATTCACCAATCCTGGACATACCCACTATGTATACTCATTCACCTAAGATGAGGAAAGCACAAATACAAAAAGGTAAAGGTAGATGGGGTATTCACTCAAGTTTGCCCATTGAGTTCACACTCTAGATGGGGAATGGTAGAGTAGAGGAGTATTCATTCTGCCGAATTGATTAGAATCACATAATGCCACCTAAAAAGAGCTTCACTTGAGAGAGGCCAGGTAGAAGCTAGTGTTCTCTGACTCTGTCTCTGTCCCTCTCCCTCTCTATCTCTCTGTCTCTATCTCTTGTCTCTATCTTCTCTGTCTTTGTGTCTGTCTGCCTGCCTCTCTCTCTCTCTCTCTCTCTCTCTCTCTCTCTCTCTCTATCTCTCTCTCTCTCACGCGCGCACACACACACACACACACACAAGCTTAAGTTCTTAAATTTTCTTTTTCTGACCGTCCTACCCTCCACCACAAATGGAACAATAAAAAAGAAAAGGAAAAAAATCCCTCATAACAAATATACATAGCACTTCAAAACAAATTATCACATTGGCACTGGGTACTATTTTCATCTTCCATTCTCTGGATATATATTTCAACTTTCTTTTTAATGTTACCATTGAAACTACTAAATCTTGTATAAACCTGATGATGATTCCCTCTCTTTATCATCACTTGCAATATTTTTCCTTGATCTAACAGTTCTGTAATTTGTCTACAGGATTCCTTATAGTTTTTGTTTAGGAATTTCTTTCCTGAGGTGATTGATGGGGTTTTTTCTTTTTTTTTTACATTGTTCAGCAGTTCTTTATTGAGAGAAATAGTTTTAGCTAAGTGCTCATGTGAGATACTAGTAGTAATGCTGATGATGATTGTCCTTCATTCTTTTTTTTAACTTTTAATTTATTTTTTATTCTCATTTTGTACAAATGTTTTTTTACATTAATAAAATATTCTTGTTTACAAGTAAACAAAATACCCCTCCTCCCCCATGAATATAGATAGACTTGTTTGGGCAAAAAAGTAAAGGGGAGAGAAAAAAATTAAAATAAAAAATAATAATAGTAATAATTATAGGTATGGCCAGGTGGTGCAATGGACGAAGCAACAGCCTTGGAGCCACGAGCACCTGAGTCCACATCCAGCCTCATAAACCCAACAATCACCCAGCCGTGTGACATGCAAGCCACCTGTTCCCCACTGCCCTGCAAAAAAAGAAAGAAAGAAAGAAAGAAAGAAAAAAAGACCCAAAATAAAATAAAATAGTAATAATAGTAGGGGTGGCTGGGTGGCAGACAGAGCATTGGCCCTTGAGCCAGGAGCACCTGGGTCCAAATCCGGCCCCAGACACCCAAAGATCACCCTGCTATGTGGCCCCAGGCAGGCCATCCAGCCCTACTTGCCCTGCACCCTCCCCCAAATAATCATAACAAAAAATGTGCATGAGTCTTTGTTCCAACACCAACAACTCTGTCATGGGTGGATCTCATTCTTTATGATAAGTCCATCACAAAAGTTATTTCCATATTTTTCCACCCTTGCCATTGCTGATCGCAACTCCCTCCTTTCTTATTTCTCCACTACCATGTACTCTATTTTCTCTCTCCTTTCACTATGACTCTGCTGTAGGGTAGCTGAGTGACGCAGCAGACAGATCCCTGGTCCTGGGGCCAAGAAGCCCTGAGCCCCTATACCACCCCTTAGGCCCAGAATCCACCTGCCCTTGTGGTCCTGGGCAGGCCTTCCATTCCCAGCCCCTTGCAAGAAGTAAGAAAGAAAATGTGTTATATCTGGCCACTCTCCCCCAATGGTCCATCCTCTCCTCCTTTATTCAAATCCCCACCCCTTCCCCCTGCTCCCCCCTCCTTCTTACTCCAGATGTCTATACCTCATTGAGTATATTTGCTGTTTCCTCTCCTAGCCATCTCTGATGAGAGCTAAGTTTCCCTCATTCCCCCCTTGCCTCCCCCCTTCTGTATCATTGCAATAGCTTGTTGTAATAAAAAAAATCTTATGTGAAATATCTTGGACTATTCCACCCTCTCCTTTTTCTTTCTCCCATTCCATTTCCCTTTTTTTCTATTGACTCCATTTTTACACAATATTTTATCTTCGAATTCAGCTTTCTCCTGTGCTTCAACTATAAAAACTCTCTCTACCTGCTCTATTAACTGAGAAGGTTCATATGAGTATTATCAGTGTCATTTTTCTATGCAGGAATACATGCAGTTCATGCTCATTAAGTCCCTCATATTTCCCCCCTCTCCTCCAATCTCCATGCTTCACCTGAGTACTGTATCTGAAGATCAAACCTTCTGTTCAGCTCTGGCCATTCAAAAAGGAACCTTTGAAATTAACCCTGGTTCATTAAAAGTCCATCTTTTTCCCTGGAAGAGGACATTCAGCCTTGCTGGGTAGTTCATTCTTGGCTGCATTCTAAGCTCTTTTGCCTTCCAGTATATTGTATTCCAAGCCCTACGAGCTTCCAATGTAGCTGCTGCTAAGTCCTGTGTGATCCTGACTGCAGCTCCATGATATTTGAACTGTGTCCTTCTGGCTGCTTGTAATATTTTCTCTTTGACTTGGGAGTTCTGGAACGTGGCTATAATATTCCTAGGGGTTGGTTTTGGGGGATCTCTTTCTTGGGGGGGATCGGTGGATTCTCTCCATTTCTATTTTGCCCTCTGCTTCTAGAATATCAAGGCAATTTTCCTGTAGTAATTCTTTGAAAATGATGTCAAGGCTCTTTTCCTGATCATGACTTTCAGGTATTCCAATAATTTTTAAATTATCTTTCCTAAGTCTGTTTTCCATATTAGTTGTTTTTTCAATGAGATATTTCACATTTTCTTCTAATTTTTCATTTTTGGGGGTTTGAAGTATTGATTCCTGATTTCTGTTAAATTCATCAATCTCCCTGAATTCTATTCTTTGTCTGAAGGATTTGTTCTCCTCAGAGAGTTTTCTTATCTCTTTTTCCATCTGGCCAATTTTGCTTTTTAAAGCATTCTTCTCCTCAATAACTTTTTGAACTGTTCTATCCATTTGACCTAAGCTGGTTTTTAGCATGCTATTTTCTTCAGCATTTTTTTGGATTTCCTTGACTAAGCTGCTGACTTCATTTTCATGTTTTTCCTGCATCTCTCTCCTTTCTTTTCCCAGTTTTTCTTCCAACTCCCTCATTTGATTTTCAAAGTCTTTTTTGAACTTTATTATAGCCTGAGCCCAATTTCTGTTTTTCTTGGAGTCTTGAGATGCAGGAGCTTGTGCTTCCTCATCTTCAGACTGAGTATTTTGTTCCTTCTTGGGCTCATTTGCAAAATATTTCTCAATAGTCTTCTTTTTGTTTCTCTGCTTGCTCATTTTCCCAGCCTGGGCCTGGTTTGGGGTGTTTCTTGAGCTTTTGGGACACTCCCACAAGGGTCTCAGTGTGTGAGGCTCTGTCCTCCCTCCTGGTCTGTGAATGACCATAAGACCATAAGCGCCCCCCTCTGCCAAGGAGCTGATGTGAGGGGGGGGCTGCTGTTCTATTGGGGGGCCTAGACTGTGGTCAGGATCTGAATGTGGCCAGAGCCCCAGAGTCCTGTTTCAGGGGTAGAGGACAGAGCTCTGCAGTCTCTCTTCACTCCCCTCCCTCAGCTCAATGGGCTCATGCCCTGGGGGCTCCTGCTTACTGGCTCCGCCTGCTTCTGTTTCCTGGATCAGGGCTGCTTGCTGTGTGCCCTGAGGGCTGGGCTCCACGTGCTCGCTCTGGCAGAGGTCCCCCACTGTTCCCCCACTTTGTGCCCGGTGCTCCTCGGGGTGCAGCTCAGGAGACTCCCCCGCTGCTGTGACCTGAGACCCCCAGCGCCCTGGGGCTGCCTCCGGGAGGCTGAGGTTTTTGGCTCTGGCGGGCCACCCCTCTGGCGGGCCACCTCTCCAATCCCGGGGAACAGAGCCTTTCTGCTCTTTTCCTGGTTACCTTGAATAGGAGAACTGCCTCACTGGGTCCCTTTGTAGGTTCTGTCTCTTGAAAGTTAGTTAGAGTCCTGATGAATTTTATCAGAGAGCTCCTAAGACCTGATACCTTCTTGTTGACATCTTGGCTCCACCCCCCGAACTGATGGGGTGTTTTCAATGCCTATTTTGCCCCCTGGTTCCAGGATTTAAGGACAAGCACCTTGATAGTTTCTTAAAAGATGCTGTTCATTTCTTCCTTTAGATTATGACTTTCAAGTAGTCCAATGATTCTGACATCACATCGTTTAGGTCTATTTTCCAGGTCAATTGTTTTTCCAATGAGTTATTTTACATTTTCTTCTATTTTTACATCTTCCTTTTTAATTTGATTCATTCCTGATGTCTCATAGATTCATTACCTTTCACTTATCCAATGCTAACTTTAAAAAAAATTGTTTAACTTAGTTTTTGTACTTCCTTTTCTATTTGACCAATTGTACTTTCTAAGGAGTTGTTTTCTTCAGTGAGTTTTTGTATTTTCTCTTCCATTTGGTCAATTCTACCTTTTCTTTTTCCAAGCTGATGATTCTCTTCATAATTTTCTTGCATTACACTCATTTCTTTTCTCAATTTTTCTTCTTTCTCTCTTGCATGATTTTTAAGCTCCTTTTTGAGCTCTACCATGAGTTTTTTTCCTAGACTTAGGACAACATAGATTGTTCTTTACAGTTTACCCACAGGTGAGTTGACATTTTTGCCCTTTTCTGAGTTTCTGTCTTAATCTTCCCTAATGCCATAAGAACTTTGTATGGCCAGTTTCTTTTCTGTTTTTTTGTTTGTTTGTTTGTTTTTTGCATCTTTTGGACCTTTTCCCTTTTTAAAAAAGTTGATCTCTGTTCCTGGGATGGAAAGATCCCTTGACTCAGGTTCCTTGTGCTAGAGCTGCAAACCATGGCCATTTACCTGGTATAGCACTTATGTTTCCCTGAGGTTCACAGGGCACCCTTGTGTCTGCTACACTACAGAGGATTGGAGCTGATAGCTCACTTGGTGTGTTGAGGCCAGTGGAGTGTTTCTACGTTTCCTCGGTGATATACTGAGGCACGTTGTGGTGTGGCTGCTGGAGATTGATTACTTGCTTGGGACTATGTTGAAGCATATGCAGGTTCTTGGAGTTGGAGGCTGCCCATTCCCTGGCTATGCTAAGACACATGGTGATGGGAGGCATATGGGGGCAGTCCCTGATGTTGATGTTTACCTGCTCCATTCCCCCTCGTACTGCTTACACCACTATCTTGGTTCCCAGAAACTTTATTGTTACATGAATAATTCTTAACAATTCCAAACTTTCAAGTAGATATCACACACACCTCAAATTATAGTTGTATAAATTCAGCAAAGAACATTTTAAAAAGTCTATAAGAAGCTATCTTTTTCTCAGTGCTTAAAATAGACATGTAATAATCCAAGAAAATAAAGAAGGAAAAATGAAATAAAACCATTAACAAAGGGGGACAAAACGAAATGGAAATATGAAGGGAAAACCAAGTTTCCCACTCCTGAGAAGATCTGAACTAAGCTTCCAGAAAAGGAAAATCTTGCCTTGCAGAGATTAGGGACCTAGAGTTACTTGAAAGTGACCTTTGGTCATTCGTGGAACCAGAGGAGTTATCCATCTTCTTCCTTTTTTAATAAGAAATCCACACAAAGATCAGGTTTAATCCCAAAACAGTGAAAAACTGGACATTCTTAGGTGGAAATTTTTCTATCATTAATTATCTTAATACATAAGGTTATTCTCCTAAAGGTCCAGACAGTGTCTGTCCAAAGAATCCCTACCAATTGCACTGGAAAATCCAAATGGAATCCCAGGCTTACTCAATAATGGGATGAAGACAGTTTATCTTGAAAGAAAGGAAAAAAAGTTAAATGATTCCTGAACATATGTGAGGTTCCCAAAAGGAATTAAGCACTCAGAGATTATTGGAATCAGCCTCTAGTTGGTCTATAACTTTCTTTGTTTTAGTTCTTTCTAGTTTAGGTATCAGCATTATGTTGATGTCATAAAAGGAATTTGATAGTACTCCTTTATCACCTATTTTTCCAAAAAGTTTATATAGAATTGGTGACGATTATTCTTTAAATGTTTGGTAGAATTCATTTGTAAAATGACCTGGGTCTGGAGATTTTTACTTATTGATTTTACTTATTGATGGCTTGTTCAATTACTTTTGCTAAAATGTATTGTTATTTATTTATTTATTTATTATTTCGATTCCTCTTCAGTTAATAAGGGTAGTTTATATTGTTGTAAATATGCTTTCATTTCCTTTATACTGTGGATTTGGTGCATACAATGGGGACAAATAGCTCTGAATTATTATTTTATACTCCAAATTATTCCTCATTGATGGTGAGTTCATCCTTTTCATTTTGTATACCAGTAATTTTGTTTTCTTATTTCTTTTTTTCAAATCAGATGAACTAAAGGTTTATCTATTTTATTGTTTGTCCCACAAAGTCAATTCATAGATTCATTTATTAGTTCAATAATTTTTGTACTTTCAACTTTATTAATTTTTCCTTTGATTGTCAGAATTTCTAATTTGGTATGTAAGTGGGGATTTTTAAATTTTTCATAGATTTTTTTACTTGCATGTGCAATTTATAGATTTCATGTCTCTCAATTTTATTCTTATAAGTACATATAAATGATATAAAATTTCCCCTAATATGCTTTGGATGAATCCCACAAGTTTTTGTATGATGTCTCATCACTGTCATTATCTTGGATGAAAATGTTGATTATTTCTATGATTTGTAGGTTTTAACTTTTTTTTCGGTTTTTGCCAGGCAACTGGGGTTAAGTGGCTTGCCCAAGGCCACACAGCTAGGCAATTATTAAGTATCTGAGGCCGGATTTGAACTCAGGTACTCCTGACTCCAGAGCCAGTGCTCTATCCACTGTGCCACCTAGCTGCCCCAGATTTGTTGGTTTTGATGCATTCTTACTTTAAAATTTAGATTATTTAGCTTCCAATTAATTTTTAGTTTATAATTCCATTGTCCTTTTTTAGCACATGTAATCTTATTTACATCATGATCTGAAAAGTATGCATTTAGAACTTCTGCTTTTCTGCATTTGATTGCAAGATTTTTATGCCCTCATACATGATCAATTTTTGTATAGGGGTCATATACTGCAGAGACAAAGATATATTGCTTTCTCCCCATTAAATTTTCTCCAGAATTCTATCATATTTAAATTTTATAAAATTACATTTACCTCCTTAACTTCCTTCTTCTTTATTTTGTGGTTGTATTTATCTAATTCTGAGAGATGAAGCTTAAGGACCCCCACTGATATAGTTTTGCTTCCAAGGTCTTCCTGTAATTCATTTAGCTTCTCCTTTAAGAGTATGGTTGCTATATCACTTGATGTGTAAATGATTAACACTGAAAATATTTCATTGTCTACAGTACCTTTAGAAGATGTGGTTTCCTTTCTTATCCCTTTTAATTAGATCAATTTTTTCTGCTTTTGTTTATCTAAGGATTGTTACCCCTGATTTTTTTTAACTTTAGCTAATGTGTAATATATTCTACTCCAGTCTTTTACCTTTATCCTGTGTGTATCTCTTTGATTCAAATGTGTTTTTTTTGTAAACATAAAATTGTAGGATTTTAGTTTTTAGTCCACTCTGCTATCCTCTTTCATTTTATAAAAGAATTCAGCTCATCCACATTCATGATTATGAATATTAACTCTGTATTTGCCCCATCTATCTTTCTTCCGTTTGTACTTTTCTCTCTCCTTTCCTTTTATCCCTTCTCAACAATACTTTGTTTCTTACTGTTGTTGCATTCAACTTGACCTCTGTCTCTTTTGTTCTCCCTTTCTCCTTTTACTTTTTTCTTTACTTTTACTATTCCCCTCCCTTTTATCAGCCCTTCCTTTACCTTTATTTTCTCTTTTCCCCTCCTACTTTCCCATAGATTAGGATAAATTTCTAAACTCAATTGTGAAGGTATGTTAGGCCCTCTTTGAGTCAAATCTATTGAGAATAAGATTCATTAAGTGCTTTCCCTCTTCCTTTTTCCCCTCTACTATAAAATGATTTTTGTACCTCTTCATGTAGTGCTATTTATTCTCTAATGTGTATGCCTTCTTCTCTCAGGATAATTCTTTTTCAAGTCTTAATTGTTTTATACCAGTCTTGTATCCACACCTTCAGTCAAAGTATGCTCTTTTCAAATGTCCTAATAGAAGTACAATTCTCAAAGGTTATACAAATCATAATCATTTCATACCTGTACCTTCTGTCCAAGTAGACTCCCTCCAAATGTCCCAATAGAAATATAACCAACTTTAGCTAAAGAATCATCTTATTATAATCAAATGATTCCCACTCCTTTTGTCTAAGTATGCTCCTTTTGGCTGTTCTAAGAAAAATACAATTCTCAAGAATTATAAGTATTGTCTTCTCATGTAGGGATATAGAGAGTTAGTCTTTTTGACTAGCTTTTTTTCTGTTTATCTTTCCATACATCTCTTGAATCTTGTATTTGAAAATCAGATTTTCTGTTCAGTTCTGACCTTTTTATCAGGTAAGTTTGAAAGTTCATCATTTCCCCTGAAAGAATAAGTTTATAGTATATGGCACTTAAACAAAAATTGACCATGTGCTAAAGCATAAAAACCTAATAATCAAATGCAGAAAGACAGAAATAGTAAATGTACCCTTCTCAGGTCATAATGCAATAAAAATCACATACTGTAATAGGTCAAGGAGAGATAGACCTAAAACTAATTGGAAAATAAGTAATCTCATTTTAAAGAATGAGTGAATCAAACAACAAATTATAGAAAGAATTAGTGATTGCATCCTAGATGATGACAATGATAAGACAATAAACCCAAATTTATGGGATACAGTCAAGGCAGTTGTCAGGAGATATATTATCTTTCATTTCTTACATGAATAAATTGGAGAAAGAGGAAACCAATGAACTAAACATGCAACCAAAAAAATAGAGAAAGAACAAATTAAAAACCCCCAATTAAATACCAAATTAGAAATTCTAATAATTAAAGGAAATCTCAATAAACTCAAAAGCAAAAAAACTATTGAACTAATAAATAAAAACAAGAGTTGGTTTTATGGGGAAAAACAATAAAATGGATAAACTTCTGGTTAATTTGATTTAAAAAAAAGAAAGTAGAAAACCAAATTGCTACTATCATGAATGAAAAAGGTGAACTCAAACACCAGTGAGGAGGAAATTAAAGAAACAATTCAGAATTATTTTGCCCAACTTTATGCGAATAAATTTAATAATCTAGGTGAAATGGATGAATATTTACAAAAATATAAGTTGCCCAGGTTAAATGAAGAGGAAATTATACACCTAAATAACCCTCTCTCAGGAAAAAGAAATTCAGCAAGCCACTCTTGAACTCAGTAAGAAAAAATCTCCAGGGCCAGATGGATTCACCAGTGAATTCTATCAAATATTTAAGGAACAATTGGTTCCAATTCTGTAAAAAATCTTTGGAAAATAGGTGAAGATGGAACTCTGCCTAACTCTTTCTATGACACCAATATGGTGCTGATACCTAAACCAGTAAGAGTCAAAACTGAGAAAGAAAATTGTAGACCTATCTCCCTAATGAATATAGATGCAAAAATATTAAATAAAATCTTAACAAAGCAATTATAGCAAGTTATCACTATGATAATACACTATGACCTAACAGGATTTATCCCAATAATGCAGGGTTGGTTCAATATTAGGAAAACTTCTAGTTTAATTAACTATATCAATAACAAACCTATCAAATATCATACGATTATATCAATGGATGTTGATTGCCAAAATACAGCACCCATTCCTACTAAAAAAACTAGAGAACAAAGGAATAAATGGATTGTTCCTTAGAATGATAAGCAGTATCTATCTGAATCATCAATAAGCATTATATGCAATGGAGATAAGCTAGAGGCATTCCCAATAGGATCAGGTGTGAGATAAGGATGTCCATTATCACATTACTATTCAATATTGTGTTAGAAATATTAGCTTCAGCAATAAAAGAAGAAAAGAAATTAAAGAAATTAGAATTGGGAAGGAAGAAACAAAACTCTCACTCTTTGCAGATGACACATCTTTGCAGATGACATGATGGCATGCCTAGAGAATCCTAAAAATCATCTAAAAAACTACTAAAAACAATTAGCAACTTTAGTATAGTCACAGGATATAAAATAAAACTTCATAAATCCTCAGCATTTCTGTATATTACTAGCAAGATGCAGGTGCAAGAGCTAGAGAGAGAAAGCCCATTCAATTCAAAGCCCAGACAATATAAAACATTTGGAAATCTACCTGCCAACGCAGATTCAGAAACTTTATGAAAACAACTACAAAACACTTCTCAGACAAATCAAATCAGACTTAAATAACTAAGCAAATATCAACTATTCATGGATAGGCCGAGCTAATAAAATAAAAATGACAATTCTACCTAAATTAAACTACTTATTTAGTGCCCTAACCAATAAAAATTCCCCCCAAAATACTTTAATGAGTTTGAAAAAAATATAAGTAAATTCATATGAGAAAATAAAAAGTGAAGAATTTCCAGGGATTTAATGAAAAAAAGTGCAAAAAAAGGTGACTTAGCCCAACCAGATCTAAAATTATATTATAAATCATTAATTGTCAAAACTGTATGGCATTGGCTAAGAAATGGAGTGGTGCATCAGCAGAATAGACTGGGTGCAAAAGAGATAGCAGAAAATGATTATAGTAATATGCTGTTCAATAAACTCAAATAGTCCAGCTTCTGGGATTAAAAAACTCTCTCCAATAAAAACTATTGGGGAAAGGAAGTTAGTAAACCAGAACCTTGGATTAGACCAACATTTCACACCCTATACCAAGACTGATCAAAATGGGCACAGGATTTAGACATAAAAGATAATATTATAAGCAAACTAGAAGATCAAGGAATAGTTGGCCTATCAAATATATGGAAAAGGAAGGAGTTTATGACCAAGGGAGAGATGGAAAACATCATTAAAAACAATCTAGATAATTTTGATTACATTAAATTAAAAAACTTTTGCACAAACAAAATCACTTGTAACCATTTTAAAAGAAATGTAGTAGATTGGGAAACAATTTTTACAGCTAGTATTTCTGACAAAGGACTCATTTCTAAAATATATAGAGAACTGAGTCAAATTTTTTTTTAAAAAAAAAAGTCATTCCTCAAATGGCAAATGGTCAAAGAATATGCAGAGTCAATTTACAGATGAGGAAATCAAAGTGATCCATAATCATATGAAAAATTGCTCTAAATCATTAGTGATTAGAGAAATGCAAATTAAAGCATCTCTGCGGTACCTACCACCTCACACTTCTCAGACTGGCCAATATGACCAGAAAGGACAATGACCAATGTTGGAAGGGATGTGGGGAATCTGGGACACTAATGCTTTGATGGCGGAGCAGTGAACTGATCCAAACTTTATGGAGAGCAATTTGGAATTATGTCCAAAGGGCAATAAAAATATGTATATCCTTTGATCCAACAATACCACTACTGGGTCTATACCCTTAAGAGATCATGAAAAAAAGTATAAAAAACATCATTGTACAAAATTATTCATAGAAGCCCTGTTTGTGGTGGCAAAGAATTGGAAATTGAGTGAATGTCCATCAATCGGGGAATGGCTGATCAAATTGTGGTATGTATATGTTATAGAACACTATTTTTCCATTAGAAACTGGGAGGGATGGAAATTCAGAGCAGCCAGGAAGGATTTGCATGAACTGATGCTGATCGAGATGAGCAGAACCAAAAGAACATTGTATATCCTAACAGCAACATGGAGTTGATGGTCAATCTTAATGGACTTGCTCATTTCATCAGTGTAACGATCAGGGACAATTTTAGGGTATCTGTGATGAAGAATACCAGCTGTATCCAAAGAAAGAATTGTGGAGTTTAAACAAAGACCAGACAATTACCTTTAATTTTTTTTAAAAGGGGTATCTTATTATGTAATTTTGCTAACTCTTATATTTTATTTTTTCCTTAAGGATATGATTTCTCTCTCAACACATTCAATTTTGATCAATGTATGGCATGGAAACAATGTAAAGACTATTAGACTGCCTTCTGTCAGGGGTGGGTTGAGGAAAGGGAAGGTGGGGGGGAAATTGTAAATTTCAAAAAACAATACAAAAGAATATGATGAATTTTGGAGAGTAGTTGATTCTTGGTTATAATCAAAGCTCCTTTGTCCTCTGGAATGTCCTATTCCAGGTCCTCCATTTCTTTAATGTTGAAGCAGATGAGTCCTACATAATCTTGACTATGACTGGTATTTAAATTGCTTCTTTTGGGCAACTTGCAATACTTTTTCCTTTAGTTGAGAATTCAGAAATTTGTCTACAGCATTCCTTGGAGTTTTTATTTTGAGATCTCTTTCGGGGGGCAGTGATTGATGGATTCTTGGATTTATTTTCTTGTTCTAGAATATCAGGGTAGTTTTCCATAATAAATTCCTGTAAGATAATGTCTAGGCTTATTTTCTGATCATGGCTCTCAGGTAGATCAATAATTTGTAAATTATGTCTTCTGGAGCTATTTCCCTAAGAGATACATAACATTTTCATCTTTTTCCCCCCATTCTTTTGGTTTTGTTTGATGGAATCTTGGTGCCTCATAAAGTCATTGGCTTCCAATCATTCTATTCTAATTTTTAGGCTTTTCATTTTCTTCAGTTAGCTTTTCTGTTTACTTTTTCAGTCAGTAAATTTTACGTTTAGATGAATTGTTTCCTTTTCCATTTGATTAATTTTACTTGTTGATGAGTTATATTCCTTTTCCAATTGGCCAATGTTTCTTTTAAAGGCATTTGCTTTCCTTTTCTATTTACTCAATTTTACTTTTATAGATATTGTTTACTTCAGTCAGTTTTTTATAATTCTCATACATGACTCTCATTTCTTTTTCTAAATTTTCTTTTTTCCTTTCTCTTCTTTGGTTTTTAAATCCTTTACAAGCTCTTTAAAGAGTTTTTTTTAAATTTGAGATCAATTCATAAACCCCTTTGAGGCTTCACATGTAGGCATTTTGTCATTGCTTTTGTCTTCTGAGATGTTTTTATCTTTCTTATCAGCATAGTAGCTTTCTATGGTTGGCACTCTTTGTTTTTTTGTTCATTCTGATAACTGAGCTCTGCTCCTGAGGCATAGGGATATAATGCCAAGGCTTTTGTACTGAGGCTTAGGGGTCTCATCCTTGCCTTTGTGCTGTGGTATCTAGGGACCCAAGGGTTGTTGTTTTCATTAGGGTAGCCTAATGCTATACCAGTATTCCAAGGCTCTAATTTTTGCATTCTGAGCTGAAACCCTCACTTCTGGTCTGTTGAGCCTGGATCTGAACTGGACTTTGGCTAAGAGCTTCCCACTGGCTTGCCAACTCTCCCAATTACAAAGGACTATGCTCCCCATTTATCCATAGGAGATAGCCCTTTTCTGAAATTTCTCCATGATGTCTTTAGTTGGGAATGTTTTACTCTGTTTCTTGTAGATTCTGTCGCTTTAGGGTATGTTTAGAGGCCTCATTTAAAGTTGTTTTGGGGAAACTCTGGGAGCTTCCTACTTTTAAGTCATCATCTTGAGTCTACCCAGAAAGTCTGACTACCTAGATTTTAGTTTGAAGAAGTATAATATTTTTAACCAGATGTGTAATTTCATTGCTATAAGGTATTTCCAGTGAAGAAATCCACCTAGTAATATAGATGAGCAATTCTTCTCAAATTTATTGAATTTAGGATTTGCCTGGGGGCATCAAGTGATTAAGCAACTTGCCAGTCATGGAATCAGAATGTATTGAAAGCAGGTCTCAAAGTTTTCCCTTTTCTGAGTCTGGTACACCATCCATGATGCCACATTGTTCTGCATCTTATCTCATACTACTCATATAAATGAAAGAGATAGCAAGAGATAGCAAGAGGTAGCAAAACAATAGCAAGATTAGCTCAGTTCAGAACTGGTCAAATGACCAGGACCAAAATATAGTAACTATTAGTTAAATACTACTTTCTAAGAGGTCTCCAGTGGTGTACCTCAGGGATCTGTATTTAGTCTCATGCTACTTACAATTTGGATCACTGATTTGGAAAAAGAGTCAGCAAGCTCATTAAATTTTCAGAAGACAAAAAACCAGAAATGTTTGTTAACTCAATGGAAACAAGTTTCAGGATGCAAAAGAATCCTGATGAACTAGAGTATTGGGTTGAATCTAATAAGATTCCATGAAATTGTTATGATGACTGAGGAATTCTACAGAAGAGATTGCTGTATCAGGTCAGAGCTTCGACTCAATTACGTTTGAGATTCTTTGAGTTTTGAGCCATAAGACTCTCCAGTTACTGCCATATGATGACAACTATCACAGACATTCTATTGCCAAATAGAGAAGCCTAGGGAAAAAAAAGCCAGTTTGAATCACCAAGCCTCAGCGGTAATCAGTGAAGAGAGGCCTAAGGTAATGGAATAGCCCTGATGCAATTATATATTGATTGGGAGCATTATAGCCACTTCTGATTGCTTCTTATTGATACAAATCCACTGGGCAGCCTGCTCAGATGCAGCAGAGCAAGAACAAGGAAAGGGAAAGAGAAAGAAACAGAAAGAACAAGACAGAGAAAGAGGGAGCCAGAGGGCTCAGTCATTTCGATTGTCTGGCATTTAAGCTCTTTATAACCCAGTTTCTTGCTATCCTTGCAGTCTTCTAATATTGTACTTTATTACCCTTTTGTGTATTTTGTGATCCAACTAAACTGGCCTATTTGCTCTTCCCTGCACATGACTTTCCAACTCCCATTTTCTTACCTTTCCTTTTTCTTTTTTAAATTTAAATTTTATATTATGGAATAAAAGTCATCCTGGAGAAGATGGCAGGGTAGATCAGAAATTTCAGACTCTCCAGAATCTGGAACAGACAAAAAATTGCCATGAATATAGAGTAGTAAAAATAAAGGGTTAAAACATTGGTTCTCCTAATAAAAGTAGAGAGGACATCAAATAGAAAGGATCTCCATGTCTTTTCATGGACTGTCCCATATACTTGGAATGCTAGCCATTCCTGCCAGTGACTCCTTTCTTCCCTAGCTCTTCTTCAAGATTCAGTTCAAATCCTAACTACAGAAAGAGCTTTCTCTAACCCTCTTAGCTGATAATTCTTTCTTTCTCTTTATCCCTCTCTGTCCCTCTGTCTGTTTTTACATATGTCTATATGTATATGTGTTTATATACACATATATATATATATATATATATATATATATATATATGGCTATGTATATACACATATTTGTTTGTATATATCAAGGCAATGCAGTAGGTAGAATGCTGGACCTGGAATCAGGAAGACTCATCTTCCTGAGTTCAAATCTAGCCTCCAGTCACTTACTAGTGTGTAATCCTGGGCAAGTCTCTTCACCACATTTATTTTAGTTTCCTCATCTATAAAATGAGCTATAGAAGAAAATGGCAAACCACTCTAGGATCTTCAGCAAGATAACCCCAAAATTAGTCAGGAAGAGTCAGACATAACTGAAAAGTGTTGAATAACTGAGCACACATCCACATGCACACACACAGATATATATGTATAAATGTGTGCATATATATACATATATAATATATCTAGTTATTTATGTATTATCTCCTCATCATAATATTGCTTAGTCAGTCAATAAATTTTGAGCAATTAAGTGGTGCAGTGGGTAGAGCACCAGTCCTAGAATGAGGATAACCTGACTTGAAATCTGGCCTCAGACACTTACTATTTGACTTTGGGCAAGTCACTTAACCTGGGGCTATCTTCAGTTGTCCTGATCTATTTCTGGCCACTGGACCCAGATGACTCTGGAGGAGAAAGTGAGGTTGGTGATTTAGCACAGCACCCCCTCATTCAGATCCAGATCATATGCTTGTCAAGACATCACCTCCTTGATATCATGGTCTTCTTGGAGAATGAAGGAGAAACAGCAACAATATGTTAGACTATTAGACAATGATTGCCTTTACCTTTCTTTGTATTCTCATATGAAGTATTTGCCACACAGGAGGCACTTAGTTGTTATTGTTTGCCCTTCATTCCCAAAGATAAGGATCTTCAACAGGGATATTGATGCCATGACAAGCTCGTGAACTGGATTTGAGTGAGGGAGAGCTGTGCTGTCACTAACCTTTCTCCTCCAGAGCCATCAAGTCCAAACATGGATCAGGATGACTGGAGAAGGTGCTATAATCTATTTGAAGGTTTCCCTGTTCTGAATCTTTCACAACACCTACTGATTATACCACTCAGTTCAGCTGTTAATTCTATTCTGTCTCATAATTTGGTTGTGATTTCCATGTGTTTATGTCTCCATCTCCTAACACTTTTGTAGCATTCTGAGACTGGGCCTTTCATTGCAGTATATTTCCCAAAATGTTTCCCAAAGGGATGCACACAAAGTGGGGGCTCTGCAAAAACCTAGAGATTTAGTGTTAACTCTTAAAGCATCCCTAGAGCTAACTGTAAAGTGCTACAAAACTGGTATTAGAAGATGAACCTGGGATTTATGCTAAAACAATTCAACAAATGTATATGAAGCTCCTCTAGTCAGACATATCTTAAGCCAGTCAACCAAGGGCTAAAGTAGCCTCTGCAGATAGGAAGATACAAACTGCCCTCAAGCAGTTTACATTTCACTATTGGTGAAAATAGTTTTATAGGTGAGTAAAAAGCAAAATAATGAAACTACTACCTATGTCAGAGAAAGGAAAGGAAAGAAAGGAAATAAACCTTTATAAAATACCTCTTAAGTCACCAGGCACTGAGTTAAAGCGATTTACAAATATCATATCATGTCCTTTGACTCCTCTTACAACAATATTAGGAGCTATATGCTGTTAGTATCCTTATTGTACAGTTATGGAAGCTGAAGCAGGCAAAAGTTAAGTGACTTATCTAGGATCATAGAGCTAATAAGTTTCTGAAGTAAAATTTGAGCCAGGTCTTCATGGCTCCAGGCCAAGAGTTCTATTCACTGCTCAACCTAGCAGCCTGTCATTTGTTCTAGAACCTAGAGGGGGGTCTGTTTGGGGTCAGAGTGAATGACATCAGATCATTTGTGATGATTATTATATTTTCTTTGTCTCTCATTTCAAGGTTCAAACTATACCCTCTCCATTCTTTTTCTCCCTTTCCCCAAATTCACAGAGGTTTCATAGAATACAAATACTGGAACAGGAATATTCATAAGGAAAAAAAAAAAGGCATAGGGAGATTTTTGCATAGTTTACATAGGACTGAGTTACATCTCCAAACTGCACACCCTGTCACCCCTTCCTCTTTTCTTCTTCCTTTTTTTCCCTTTTTCTTGAGATATTCTAAGGGAGGATACTCTTAGTTTTGCCATAAAGAAAGCAAAACAAAATGTTACAAGAAACTTGGAAGCTTTTGTAAATAGACAACAAAAACTTTCTGAGGTCAAGTGCCTGTGTTGCCAGTAGCCACAACTACACCTTTGTCTACTATCTCCAAGATTGGAATGTTTTGTGGTTTTTTTTAGGTTTTTGCAAGGCAAATGAGGTTAAGTGGCTTACCCAAGGCCATGCCGCTAGGTAATTAAGTGTCTGAGATCAGATTTGAACCCAGCTACTCCTGACTCCAGGGCCTGTGCTTTATCCACTGCACCACCTAACTGCCCCTCCAAGATTGTTAATAGGAGAGTAGAGGTCAGATGGAGGTCTGAATCAGAGGCTATTCCAAACCTAACTTTGAAGAAGTGAACAAAAGCAAGGATGAAGCTAAATCTAGAGAGTCAGAGATTATCAAGATGATAGAGAAGTAAATCCTAGTCTGGGAAACAGATTCTCTTTCCTCATACTGCCTGCCTTCTTAGAAAAGTTCTGAGATTCAGCTGAACATATAGTCTCTCGTGTTTGTGTGTGTGTGTGTGTGTGTGTGTGTGTGTGTGTGTGTGTATCTCTGTGTCTCTGAATCTCTCTGTCTTTCTGAATCTGTCTTTCTCTTTCTATTTCTGTCTCTCTCCCTCACTCTTTCTCTTTTTTCTCCCACCCCAAACACACACACGCGCGAGCACACACACACACACACACACACACACACACACACACACACACACACACACGTTCTTCTTACATTAAAAAGCAGGTGCCGCAGGCCTATTCTTCAGGAACCCCAAAGAAATGAAAGGGTAAGAGGTTTGGAGACAACTGGGCAAATCATTCCTTAGTAGTGGATTGCTTGACACTTTCTTTGTAATTGTATCTAATTATGTCCAATAAACCCTGTAGTCATAGAATGTCAGACTGGGCTTAGAAGAGCCTCAGATGCAAAGGGGAAATAGAACCAGTCAGATTCCTATAAATTCTCACATAATTTAGAGCCTTATCTCAAGTTACCCTTAGATCAAAACCGAACCCAAGTTAGTGAGGCTTTTCTTCTTGCACAGCCATCTGGTGTGTAGTACGTGGGTGTCTGGCACAGTTACACTAGGAAAGATCTTTTGTAAAAGTATTGGAGACCCCAGGAGGAGAAGGTTTTTAAGAGAAACCTTTCTCCCAAAACTTTCTCTTAGAGTGTTCTTCCTTTTCTTCTATTCCAGTTAGATAAAGACTCCCTCCCCCCCATCCTTCATCCTATGGAAGAGAACCCAAACTGTCTGCTACTCGCCAGTCCTTAGATGTACTCCCCACTTCTTCCAAAGCTGTACAAAACCCCAATGGGCAGTCATTCGATTACTCAGTGGAGCAAATATAATACTTCTGATAAAATGGTTGGCCACAAAGACTTACCATTCAGCTCTGCATTATATATGCCAGATCCCTGGAATTGCCAGAAAACCCTTGGATATACACCCTGAAAGAATATATTTTGCCATCCACTCTGCCACATTACCCTTAGAATCAAAAGGGCTTTCCATCTAACTGGCATCTAAAATCCTCCTATGTAAACTGTCTCTTCTAATTCAAATTTGAAGTCCTTGAGATTAGGGATTATTTTGCTTTCCTATTAGTATACCCAAGGGCAACCAGGTATGGTTGTGGTTGAGTGCTATGCCTAAAGTCAGGAAAATTCATCTTCCTGTGTTCAAATTTGACCTCAGATATTTACTAGCTATTTGATCCTGGGTAAGTCACTTAACCCTGTTTGCCTCAGTTCCTCATCTGTAAAATGAACTGAGAAGAAAATAGGAAAACATTCCAGTATCTTTGCAAAGAAAAACTCAAAAATGGGGTAATGAAGAGTAAAATATAACTGAACAACAAAATTTGTAATCCCAGAGCTTAATACAGTGCTTTCCACATAGTAACTGCTCAATAAACACTTTTTATTTCATTGAGATAGTTTCCCAAATTGATTAATTAATTCCATGTTAGCTTTTGGGGTTTGGGGGGCTTGTTTTTTTCCAGTAGGGTTATGGAAAGTAGGGCCTGGGGCAGAGATGGACTTCACTGATAATCCAAACCTCAAAAGTCTGAGTTACCTGGGCTGTCCACCCAGTATACCCCAGGCTATATTGTTTGTCCATAAATGTAATTTAATTTCAGAGCAAAATAAAAACTAGCAACTGGTGGGATTAGGAATAGTTAGATGTAGAAAGTGAAATTTTGGCTGATACTTGAAGGAATTTAAGAGACAAAGCTGAGAGAAGGGATAATATTGCTGGCATAAGAGATAACCTGTACAAAGGCATTAAATTGGCAGATATAATGTTACATACAAGAAATAGTAAATTAGTTGTTTAGTTGGAGCATGAGTCCATGAATATAAGTAAGGTGAACTCAGTCTAGGAAGATAGATTGGAATTTCTTTGGGGCAATCTTTAGATGTCAAACAGGAGAACTTGTATTTCGTCTAGACAAAACAGGAAATGAGGGGAAGCTTCAGGAGCAAGGATGCTCTAATTCTGCCTCCCTAATGACTCAAGTTTGGTTATTTAATGAAGACCAAATGGAAATCCATTGTCATTCAGGCCAAATAACATTTCACAGAGGGGAAAAAAAAGTTTTCTTCAGAGTTCAATAGCCATAGACCTCATCTCTAAGATTTATTAATCATTTTGAAAATTCCTGCCAGGTGATTGCACAAGAGAATGGCTCTATGAAACTTTTGACAAATGCACAACATTGGGGGAAAAAAATAACTAAAAGCTTATGACCTAAAAACAACAGATCAGTAGCACCATCTTCGTGACTGAAAGGCAGCACTTAAAAACCTCAGGATTACATTCAAAATCTGCCTCAATTAGCAAACCACCTAGGAACAAGATTTTCCAAAGCTGTATTAAATAAACAAACTATTATTTCAAAAAAACATTTAAATCAGAGCTACACAGATTGACCGCTACATGAAGAATAATTCTAGTCAGAGCTTTGATTTCTTTCTTACTAGATAAAGCTAAATTGGGTCCACCTTCTATGAAGTCTGTCTTCTGTCCCCAGACACCTTCTTTTCTATCTTTATACTATTCCCTTGACTTCAGGTGCTTTCTTAATCTCTTTGATACCCTCTTCTTTAGCCAAATGAAGAAGAATTAGATATCAGTTCATCTATATTTGAGTATTGATCTACGTGACTGAAAATCATTCACATCCACATATTTCCCCAAACAAACAAACAAATATATTTCAGGTCTTAAATGAAAATGCATCATGAAGCTAAGTCATATTAAAAGCAATTCCTGTCTTTGTCTAAATGCAGTCAAAAAGATTTGGGGGAACTTCAAAAAATACTTTATACCAGAAGCTGTTAGTCTTTTTTGTATCATGGACCACTTTAATATTCTAGTGAAATCTATCAATCTATCTATCAGAAATGAATGTTTTTAAATACAAAGGATTTCAAAAAGATATAATTATATTAAAAGAAGTTATCAAATATATACATATATGCATGCATATATATATATATATGTATATATATATATATATATATATTTAAATTCATA
This sequence comes from Macrotis lagotis, assembly GCF_037893015.1. Lineage (NCBI taxonomy): Eukaryota > Metazoa > Chordata > Mammalia > Peramelemorphia > Peramelidae > Macrotis > Macrotis lagotis. Next base: position 150,260,659 of record NC_133658.1, read on the forward strand.
GGTCCTAGGGTTAAGATCCCTACCCAATAACTCTTTGACTAGTCCTACTAGTACTACAAGTAGCTAAAAGATACAGAATTGCAGGATCTCAAATGGAAAGAATCTCAGAGACCATTAAATAAACCTGCAGTTGAACAAGCCTCCTCTCTACCATAGCTCCCAACTAGTGGTCATTCAATCTTTGCTTGAAAACCTTTAATAAAGAGGAAACCACTAACTGCCCTCTGGGAGACAGCACTTTATGTGCCTGAAATCAGCTATCATGTCTCTCCCAAGTTCAATTTTCCAGGTCAAATAGCCTGTTCTTTTTTTGCTGATTTTTGTTCTAATCATTCTTCTAAATGTTTAATTTACTGTGAAGTTTATTGTATTGGTTTTCCTGATTATCAGGCCACATGTTGACTCAAACTGAGTTTTCAAACCACTAAAATCTCAGCTCTTTTTCAGTTCACCTATTACCTATGCCTCCCTGTCCCCTACCTCAACCTTGGAAAAGAATTAATTTCTGAAACCAAGTATAGGGTTTTGCATTTAACTCTCTCAAATTTCATTATAAGTAGACTTCAGTGGGTGTTCCAGTCCATCAAGAGCTTATTTAATATAGCAGCTATCCCTTCAGATGTGCATGATCTGGAAATATTACTTATGCTATAAGCTTTTATAGCTATATACCATAAACTATATAGTTTATGCTATATGGTATCTATATCTTCATTCAGGTCTTAATAAAAATGTTCACTAGAATAAGACTAAGGACAGATTCCCAAGTGATATAGAATTATTAATGAATATTTTTGGGGTCTAGTTACTCAACCAGTTCTGAGTTCAGCTAACTGGGCTCTTATCTAGTTCTTATTTGTTCTTTTTTTTCACAAGGAAATGGTTTCACTACCCAGAGTCAATTCAGTTCAATAAACATTTATTACATGCCTGCTATTACATAATAAATCCTAAGGGCTTAATAAACTACAAGGAAAGTTGGAACCTGGTCTTATTTAATAACTCTCAGAATCTTGGCTTACCCTCCAGGTTGTCTTAATAATAAAATGCTTGCCAAATCTTCCATGAGTGACAAAGTACAGTCTCTCAAATAGTGTATTTTCCTCACATACCAAGGATCTGATAAATGTCTGTTGAATTGGTCATGGAGGAAGCCAATGGTCAGAACATAAATAGAAGTATAACTATAGTAAGTTAGGCATCCATCAGAGTAATTTATTAAATGGAAATCGTATAGCCTGAAAGGGTTAATGGGCCCCACACCCTACCAAGGAGGAGAGGAGACAGTGGGAAAGATTTGTCTCCTTGGGAGATAATGACTATTACTTCGCCACCCTTGCCCCCTATTTGTTAAATGGAAAGGTAAAAAAAATAAAAGCTATATCCTTCTTCACCCATTTTGAGGATGACTGAGCTTATTTAATTATCTGCCACTTTTTTTCCTTTTAATTCTCTTACTATAGCCTAAGGTCTAATAACAAGTGGAGCATGGTGTAATAAAATGAATAAATACACAAATAAGCATATGAAGTGTTTTGATTTACTGAAAGAAAGACACCATAGAAAATCCCAGTGTTGTTTTTGGCATCCATTATTTGGCCAGAGTCACTTCCTTTAATCATTCACCTCTCAGAGAATACAGGTGGCTTCTGACTAGAAAAGACATAGTGGAAGTCTCAAAAATAGCCTCAAACAAAAACCTAGTAAGCCTAATATAGAGCCAATCTCAAATGATGCCCCTCTGGAACTAGCTAAGACCAGTTCCTGGGTCCCTACAGCTGCCCACAGAGAAACACAGGCAAACTAGAGAGCCGTCTCTATTTTCCTAAGATATAAGGATTGGAATACATTTATTTTTGTCAATTCTGACAGGACTAACTCAGTGGGTCATCTTCAAACTCACACTATAAATGAACTAGGCAAGGGATTCTAGGAACTATGGGAGAGAGGAATTCCCTAGTTTGAGTTTTGTCAATTTTGAAATTGCCAAACTTCCTTCTCTATAAAGCTCTCTCCTCTCAAGCTATCAACCCTTATGTCTCTTCTTTCACAGCCAACTTCCTAGAAAAAGTTCTGTATATTCACTAAGATTCCAGCTCTTTTCTGAACTCAGATAAATCTACTACCTCCAAAAAGTTATCAACAATGTAATTAACTGGCAAACCCAGTGGTCTTTTTTCCTGTCCTTACCACCCCTTACTCCTCTATAGTATTTGACACTGATAACCTATTTCCCTCACTCCTTAAATATAGTCTTCTTTAGGGGATTTTGTGTCATTGATCTCTCTTGGTTTTACTCCTTGCAGTCTGATCATTCTTTAATGTTGTGCCCTACCCAATAAATTTGGTTGTACCCAAGGTTTTTTCCCTAGGCCCTCTTCTCTTCTTAAATTATATTCCCTATTTGTGATCTCACTGGGTATTCTGTGTTCAATTACCATCTTTTCATAGAAGACTTCCAGTTCTAGTTTGTTTCATGAATTCCATTTCACTCTTCCAAATGTCCACTGAACATATAAAATTAAATATCATATCACATAAGCATTTCAGATTTAATGAGTCTACAGCAGAATTATCTCTTCCCCAAAATTCCATCCCCCCCATAACTCTTACTAATATCTCTTTCTTTCTGTCTCTCTCTTCCTTCCTCTGTTTCTCCCTCTTTCTCTCTTCTTCTTTTCCTCCCTTCTCTTTTTCTCATCTCTCATCTCTCTCTCTCTCTCTCTCTCTCTCTCTCTCTCTCTCTCTCTCTCTCTCTCTCTCTCTCCCAAACTTCTCTCTTTCTTAACCCCCTTTCTCCTTTCTCTTTCGATGACATTATGATCCTTTTGTGACCCAGGTTTGTATTATTAGAATTTCCCCTAACTCCTCACTTTCCCTTATCTTCCACAGTTATTTGCCAAATTTTAGTGATTCTTATTCTATAATGTCTCTTTCTTCCCCTCTCTTTTTTCTACTCACATGATCAGTACCCTAGAGTCAGGCCAGGTTAGCTCAAGCCAGTTCATACTAACTTTGGAGAGCCAATCGTTGAATTTTTGATTATTTACCCTTCAGAAGTCATCAAATAATCAATTCAGGAATTGATTTATTGTTTTGTTGACTTCAATTGACTTTAAAAAGTAATGTAGAAAATGTTAGCAATGAAAATTAAACTTAAAAGTGTGTCCTGCTTATTGGGGGTGGGAGAGTAGGGGATTCTGATTGTTAAATATTTATACACACAAACACACACACACACACACACACACACACACACACATCATTTGTTCAGTTCATTACCATTCACCTAGACTTTTACAAAAGTCCCCTAATTGGTCACCCTGCCTTTGCCCAAATGGGTGGTACAGCATATAGAGTGCTGAGTCTGAAGTCAGGAAGACTCTTCTTACTGAGTTCAAATTCAACCTCAGACATTTACTAGATGTGTGACCTTCAGCAAGTCATTTCACTATTTGCTGGTAAATAAAATTTGAAACAATTTAAGTTTTTTTTGCCAAGATAACTCTAAATTACATATCAACCATATCCCTCCCCTGCTCATAAATGGCTCTGCAGAGCCTCCCTCTTACCTCTAGAATAAGATACCCATGGTTCTGTTGCTCTTCTAAAGCCCTTCACAATCTGTCTCTAGCCCATCTCACCAAATTCATTACCTAGTATCCCTTCTGCTAACTCTATCATCCAGTCTATACTTGTTTTCTTGCTATATCTCTAACACAAGACCCATCTCCCTTCTCTACATTTCTGCAATAGATTTCCATGCCTAGAATATATTTCCTCCTCTCCTTTACTTTTTAGAATTTACCCTTGCTTCTTTTAAGCTCAACACAACACACTCATTTTTCATGAGGCCTTTTCTGATCCCCTATTTGTTGTTGCTTCCTCCATCTTGAAATTGCCTTCTTTTTAATCTGTGTGTATTTTATATTTATTTCTATATATAAATTCATATTTATTTATTTATATATAGGGTATGCTGGAATCAGCTCAAAGGGGTAATTACTCCTCAAATTTACTCCTCAAAAATTCACAAGTGCTACAAATTAGGGATTGGTTTTATTGAATTATGGTTTGTCTAGACTTAAGAAAGTGATGAAGAAAGTGTTAATAGTATATATTAAACTTAAAAATGTGATATGGGAATATTTTTTCCCTAAAGAGTTAGTTGTTAAACATTTATCAGCATACCTCTGTTAATATATCAGTACATGTTATTCTACCCCAATCCCTTTCTCCCTGCAGAACTTAAATTCTTTGAAGATAGAGACTATTTCACATTTTCTTCTTATTCCTATCACCTATCATAGTGCCTGATACATCAGGATGACTAGAGACTGATGTAACAGGTACTGCACTAGGTAATAACCCATTGGACCAGATGGTTCCAGAAGAGAATGTGAGGTGAATGACTTTGCACAGCCCATTCTCACTTAAGTCCTATTCATCTTCAAGTTATCACATCACCCTCCTGATGTCATGGTCCTCTTTGAGTATGAAGAACAAATAACAACACATGAATAGGAGCTGCTTCACTGGGGACCCACTTGGCCAGTTTCAGTTGGGTAATGCAGCTCTTTCCTTCCATCCTTCTTTCCCAAATTTTGATTACTGAAACCTTGCAGGATATCTAGATATGTTTCTTAAGGATCATGCCTTAGGGGCGGCTAGGTGGCATAGTGCATAAAGCACTGGGCCTGGAGTCAGGAGTACCTGGGTTCAAATCTGGTCTCAGACACTTAATGATTACCTAGCTGTGTGGCCTTGGGCAAGCCAAATAACCCTGTTTGCCTTGCAAAAAAAACCCTAAAAAAAAATTTAAAAAAAAATGCCTTAAATCCAAATCATGTTGACTCTCATTGATTGACCAACAATAGGTCCCAACCCAAGCCTTGGTTTTGTTTGGACCCAAATGGCTCAATGTTAGTCAGCAATTGTTTATGCTTTGGACAGAAACCCTGAGTTCTTCCCCTCCCTAACTGATTTTTTTTTGACTAGATAAAAATGGTCATTCTTTGTCTCATTTCTAACCTACTCTTAAACACTGAATGGGTCTTGACTCAAAGTGAGACCAGTTTAAGATCTTAGCTTAAAAAGATCAAAGTCTCTCACTACACCCAGGGCCATTTTCAGTCCCAATCTATATCTTACCACTGGACCCATATGACTCCAAAGGAGAGAGTGAAGTTAGAGATTTACCCTAACTTAAATCCAATTCACTTTCATATTGTTGTTTCCTACTTTTCTAAAAATGTAGGATCTAAAAAAAGGGATGTGCTTCTCACCTATGGAGCTCAATCCAATCTCCCAAGTCTGGGCAGATATCCTGGCTAGCCATCCATTCTATTGCCACTGGCCACTTGAGTTCAGTTTGGTCTATGAGGAATCATTATTCAGACTTAGAAAAGCAAGGGTAGAACAAAAACAAAAAAATCATTAAAAGAATTTACAATACATAAGAAAATGGTAGGTAAAGAAAGACAGAAACAAAAGAATAGTCAAGCTGAGCTTAACTAGACCAAAAAGTCAGAGAAGACTGGCAACCCAGTCCAACCCAGGTTTTTATGTCTTGCCTCTCACCCAGAGAGCAAAAGGTGAACTCCCTTCCCCTTACTGGACCTAGAATTAGGTAGAAGCTGAAGCCTAGGGAGATCGGGATACAAATTTTACATTAAATAATGAATCAATGGTAGTCAATTTACATCAAGAATGGGAATATCTACCCAATTTGACAAGATTTAGCAGTCTTTAAGATTAAAAGTTTTGTTTCTGTTACATTCATAATTCTCTACTTGTAGTAAATCTACATCTCAAAAGTAGACTCTAGTCAATTTACAAATCCACCCAATTTCTACATTCATAATTCTCTACATCTTTTCCCTGAATCAATAAGACCTTTTTAATGTCATGGGTCTCTTTGAGAATGAAGGACAAACAATAGCCCTGGTACATAGTTTGCCCTTAATAAATGCTTGTTGAATGACTGATTGATCTTTTTACTATGCTGAAAAAGGTAACCAGAATTTATTTGATCCCCATCACCAGAGGCATCTCTGATGTTAATGTTTATTGGCATCACCTAATTACTCAGCAGATGATAAGAGAATGCTTCAACTTACAGAAAATGAACTGACTCAGAGGGAAATGTATAAGTTCATACAATAGGACAGCTGGGAAAAGATCCCAAATTCTGCAAGGAAAGTCTCTGATTACCCAAAATCTGCAAGAACATTCTAGCTATGCAATCCCCTATACTTCTGGCTCTGAAATAGGTCTTCTCAGAAAGTCAGAGAAAAACAGTCAATGAGGAAATCAGTATCAGGGGAGCCCCAATGCTGCTATGAACTACATAGTTTCAAGATGGCAGCCAGTGAGGTCACTCAAACTTCTCGTGCACTTATTTGCTCTCCCTCTGCAATATGTCTGTGGCCTGATTTTTCCTCTTTCCCTCCATGATAACTATCCCTTCTATGAACTGTGATTGTGTGGTGGGTAAGCATGAATTTGCTTCCTATCAAGCATTAATCCCAGAGTCTCAGGATACTTCCTAGAATCAGTTATAGATGTGAAATTAATCTTATAGGACCCCACTCTCCCCAACCCCTCTTAATTCTGGTGCCTTCCCTTTGTTAATTAGTTCCTCTTTATCCAGTCTATAGCATGCTTTGTATATATTTGTTTGAATGCTGTCTCTTCATTTGATTGTAAACTAATCTGAGGAAAGGAACTATCTTTTTGCCTTTTTTATATCTCCAGTACTTATGTTTATTCTTTTCCCCTGCCCTTTTAATAGATGTAAAAATCCAGAGAGACTAAATGACTTGACAATATTATCTAAGATGTGACAGAGCTGAGATTTCAAACCTTTTCTGAAAGTTCAAATCACTTTGAGGCTTCAAGTTTCTAGGCTGAACTATACTCTAACACAGAATCAAACCTTGCCCCCAGTTCCAACTTTGTAATCTATTCTCAGTCACTTGGAGTTTTAGCCATTGTCAACAGCTATACAGATGCAAGGAACTTGGAAAGAAAAAGAAGGTAAAGGTAGTCTGATGGGGCTGTTCACAAAAACACATATACACCTGAGAACACTGAGTGCAGCAAATTGGGAAAACTCTTAGTCAAACTCATACCCTAGAACTTAACAGGTACTTTATAAAAACTTGCTGACTTAATTGTCTGCAATATGAACCAGGATTATATAGTTTTTCCTTTCCCCTCTCAATATGTTTTTGATAGTTCTTTTACCCATGATCTTCTACATATACTATTTCCTAGCTCAGATGCTTTATCTCACTCACTTTATCTAGTTTGCCAATTCTAGCTAATGCAACTTTGACCCCAGAATAGAACTGCATGGGAATTCCCTGATGGGAATCTTTCTTTACTTTCCAATCATAGAGGTTTCAAATTACAGCTTGGGATGTGTTTAATCCCAAACAATGGCACATCTTTGCATCACCTCTATCTTCTTGCCCTAAAACCTACCTGCTACCTCCTCTGCTATAGCCTTACAATCAAGCAACTAGCTACTATCCTGGAGTTGTGCAACCACCAACCATGATTTCCACCTTGCAGCTGAGTATACCTCCATCCTCCACCTCCCCTGCCTACTTTCTTCTTGTTGCTCTGAGAATGGTAATCAACACAACCTTATGGCTCCATTCACACTCCTTCTGATTTTCCAGAACAAACCAGTCTTCTCTGACCAGAACTCCCAGATTTGTGTTCTTTCCTCTTAGAACAGAAACTTTTTTGAGATGAAGCACTCTTCTGCTTTATATTTAAATTTTCAAAGTTTAATACAATATCTAATACATTTTGTTATTGTTTTTCAGTTCTACTCTGCATGACTACATTTGGGGTTTTCTTGACAAGGATACTAAAATGGTTTACCATTTCCATCTTCAACTTTGCCTTTACAAAGGCAAACAGTTTTAAGTGACTTGCTCATTGTCAAACAGCTAGTAAATGTCTGAGGCTGGATTGGAACTTAGGAAGATAAGTTTTCCTGACCTCAGGCCCAGTACCTTAGCCAATGCATTACATGAAGTACTTAATAATTTTTTCATTCATTTATCCTCATCCAGGTCACTCTATAAGTACTGAGCTAATTCAATTTACCAAGTATGGCTGACCGAGGTCCAAAGAGTCATTTGATATACACAGAGGTACTCTAGGCAAAAAAAGAGTTCTGACATACTTTAGAAATAGTGATAATATTTCCTTATGCTGTCTAGGAATTTTTAGGTAGTTATTTTTATCCCCCCAAAATTATCATATCTATTATAAATATATTCTAGAGGATTTTATAGGTGAGGAAACTAAGGTAAGGAAAAGTGACATCCCAGTGTAACATAATCAGTAAGTGTCAGAAATGGGATTTGAACTTGCATCGCCTGACTCCAAGAACACTGCTCATTTCACTTACCCTGATAGTTACCTTACTTTATATTTTCAGTAATTGTATGGTATACTAAGGCAGACATTATTATATTTATTTTTAGAGATAAGGACACTGAAACACAAAATATCAAAGTAACTTGTCAAGAATATAAAATTACTTGGGATTAGTCCTAGAACAAGAATATAAAATTACTATATCTGTTAAGTGAAGCTAATTACCTGGACCACTGAGTCATAGAGAAAGAAGCTAAGTGGCATGCCCCAAATCATTCAGTATATCAATGAGACCATAAGAATCACACCTTGCAAGTCCCCAGCTTATAATCCCTTTTAATAAGGTATATATTTCAGAGATGTTAAACACATCTCCAAGGAAAGGGGGCAGGCAGCCCTCAACATTACCAAATGTGCTTGAATCAGATCAAAATGTTACTTGGAAATATCTAACAAAATAAGTAAAAATACAATAGAACATGATGTCACTATGTTGCTCACAGGAATCCCTATTTGTGTAGTTTAGTGGCTCTATTTCTGTTTGAGTTTGACAACTTTGGACTAAGTGACCTTTGAGATTCCCTTCTAAAACTTAGATCTTTTAGTTCTGTGATTTTAAATTTTTATCCTTTGAAATAAACAAAAAGGAATGCTGAGTGATTCTTGGCCTAAATAGGGGTTATTCTCCCTCAAAACATCCCAACTCTCATGGGAACAACCAAATCTGCTGTCAGGTGGTATTTCTGAATCCATCAAATAGTATACCATTTGCCATTCTATAGCTTTAAAGAGATAGTAGCTGTAGCTTATGTTCTGCCACAGGTATAATTCTCAACATCACATTAGCCTATTTGGCTATTTAATGTTCAGAGCTCACTGTATACAAAAATAAATAAATAAAATGAAACACTCTGGAAAAAGAGATCTTCAGGTCCCAACCCCTATGAAGTGTGAACAGTTTAATTTACCAGGTAGGTCAACCAAGAAAGATACAATCACAAAATCAAAAGTGCATTCACCCCATCAAGTGAGTGTTTTCTAGTGTTCTCATTTCCACTAAACATTAGACAAAACCCTCTGGCCAGTGTTGAATATTAGCTGTGACATAGGCACAAACTCACTTGGACACCAGCCTGTTGTTGCATTAGCTTGCTTTTGAACATTAATTTTAACAACAACATAAGCAAACCAAGAAGGGTATTGCATTATGAGCTCAGTTACTGAGTTAACAATCCAAATAATTCAGGCAAAAGGGGAAAATAATCCTTTAAGCACAAAGTGATTGAGGTTATTGATCTTAAAAAAAATTCCAGATCATCAAATTCACTGGAAAATTGTTCACCTCTCAAGTGTTTCCCATTTAAGGCAATATCAAAAACCTCATCTGTCTCCATATATATGGAGGAAGGACAGTCCAATATCAACCATAGATTGACTCCAATAGGCAGTCATGAAGCAAAGCACTTAGGAGAATATGGGCAAACATTACTGATCCTGGACAAAATCATGAAGAGGTTGAGTTTGTCTTTGTGTCCCTGTGATAGAAATAGTATTTTTCCACAATATGGATCAGACCCATTCCTCCTGCTTCCCTCCCAACATGATTAACTTTCTTTAAAAGGAGACCTTATTGGCCCCAGTCATGTAGAATCTGGGTACCTACTTGATGATTTTTTAAAAATTTTATTTATTTTATTCTAAACTTAATAAAATAAGCCTTTCCAGGAATGAGGGGAAATGATTATACATGAAACTACAAATTTTTTCATGTACTGATTGCTAGTCCTTTTAAATATATAATAAAGTTATAGTGAAATCTTTATTTTTCCTTTTTATCTTCCCTCCCCTCCCCCTGCCCTGGAGCATATGTCTTGCCATATCCTTAACCATATACTGCCCTGATAACCAGATACATTTCCACCTAAAAGGGTTGCACATCCACAGAAATCAAGTTTCACTGTATCTTTGAAGTCCTTGCTGAGTTAAGACAAAGTAACTTCTTTTTATTAACTGTTTAATGGCTCAATAATGCCTCACTTAGTCCCATCATTGAACATGAACTAAAGACTGCTAGTCAGTTCCAACAATACCCATTCTCCACTTTTGGACATCTTTTAAGGAAAAAAAAAATTGGAGGTTATACCAGTGTGCACTACCTTTTTTTAAAAAAAGTATATGGTTAGCCTGGAAGACTCTTGATGGGAGACAAGAGGGACAATTTATCTGTCTTCAAAAATTAAAAGTCTGCCATATGGAAACAGGACTTGTATTTACTTTGCTTGGTCCCAAAGAGCTTCTGAATCCACTGTTTGTTTATCCTTTATCTCTAGCATACATTCCCTTCTCTTCACTCAACCAATTCTCTAATTCAGACCCTCTTCTTCTTTCACTTAAATATTGTAACAGACTCCAGTTGACCTACCTTTTTCCAGACTCTTCTCATCTCCACTTTATTCTCCAAGTCCCAAGTAGGGACTTGCTAATTCTCAGGTCTGATCCTAGTACTCATCTTGGCTTTCTGCAATCTGACTTTCATCTTCCTCTCTCCAGTCAATCTTATTCCCCTTACTCCATCTTCATATATCCTCTATTCCAGAGAAGCTGCCATGTTAGCTGTTCCTCAAACTCAATATTGTATCTCCTGCTCCCAGGTATTTGTATAAAATGTCCTCAAAACCTGGAACATACTCTCCTCAACTACTGATGATTTCAGAAGATAGTAGGAAACCAATGTCTTCCAAGACTGGTAATAGAGGGTGATGGAATGGAGGGAGGAATAAAGAATCATCAACATGTAATCTTTATTTTCCCTTGATTGAGATCAAATGTTCCCTTTCTCTATAAAGACTTCCCCCTCTTCAGGCATTTAGAGATGACTTTCTCCTGAAGTTATATAATATATATAGATAAATAGATAGATATAGATATAGATATAGATATAGATATAGATATAGATATAGATATAGATATAGATATAGGTATAGATATAGATATAGATATAGATATAGATATAGATATAGATATAGATATAGATATAGATATAGATATAGATATAGATATAGATATAGATATAGATATAGATATAGATATAGATATAGATATATGATACATTTTCCCTTCTAGAATGCAGGTATGGGGGCAAAAAAGTATTTTGTATCCCCAGCTTGACTGGTACTTAATAAATATTTGTTAAACTCAGTAGAATAGAATTAAATAAAATTGAGAGGTGTAGTAGAAAGACTGGTGGATTTGGGGTCCAAAGACCCAGATTCAAATCTTAGCTCTTCCGTGTGCCTTGTACAAATCATTTAATCTCCATGAGCCTCAGTTTCCTCATCTATAAAGTAAAGGGTGAGACTCTTACCTTTGAGGTCCTTTTTGGTTCAGGTGTATTATCCTGTGAATTACTGAGGATGTTTTAAGCAGGGTTATTCAGGAACATGTTGAACTAAATGGACATAGTTTTCTTTCAACTCTGAGACTTCTGTGGTTTTATGATTCTTTATTCTTTCCTCCATTCTTTCACCCTCCATGTCTACTCTTGGAACACAGTGGTCTCAAATTACCTTCTGATATCATCAATAGGAAAAAGTTGCTGATAAAATAATTCAAACAAAAGTTAAGTGACTTCAATTCTTACCTATCCCAAGGATATTTGTAGTTAGGTGACACAGAAGATAGAGAGTATATTTGGAATCAGGAAGACCTTAACCCAGAGTAAATCACTTGACTTCTGTCTTTTAGCTGTCCCAATTATAAAATGGAGATAAAGATAGCACTTCTCACTTTTATTGTGAGGATGAAATGAGATAGTCTTTATAAGGTACACATAGTAGGCACTAAATAAATGCTCATTCTTTTTTTCCCTTCAAATATGATGTATAGTGTAAAGGTTTCAGGAAATGGAAGAAGCCTTAAACCAGCAGTTAGAAATGGCCTTGACCTTCAATTTTCTGGACCTTAGCTTCTCAATATGTAAAATAAGGGCACTAATAGTTGAACTATTAACATTATAATATGCATGGAATCAAATTAGGAGATTTCTCATTGCTTTTCCAGCTCTAAATCTATAGGGTATGCAATGCTGTTAACTGTGCCCTACCTACATACATATAGAAGAGAGGTGGTGGTGGTAGTGATAATGGTGGTTATTATAATTATCTTGGCAGTTTGTTAAGAGAGATATTTTCAGGCAAATGATTCTGAACAGAATACCTGATATCACCCCACAAAGCCTACCCCTAATCTCTCTATATTCAGGCAGTCCAGAGAACAGACAGATATGGCATAGATATACCTGCTGGGCAGGCCATACACTGAGTAAATCAGCTTCTTTCTTTTTTTCTCTTACCTCTATTTATTTTGCCAAGGTCTTTGCTGAAAAGATCCCCAACAGCATCAGCAATTTCAGTAGAGGAAGAAGGCTGAGAAAAGGGAAGCTGGGAGCTCCTTCGATCCTCTGGCACACTCTGGCTCGCTCATACACATACACAAACACACACATACACACACATACACACAACCACACTGCTGAGCCCATGTGCACCAAAGCGATAAGGAGCCCTTTCAAACACTGCAATTCATCACACTGGCCCAGGCAGAAGGAGGATGGCTCTGTGTGTATGTGGGTGTGTGTCTGTAAGGGAATATGAGGGGCCTATTAGCTCCATTCACAGGCATCAGGATTGAGTTTTGTTGTGCTACAGAGAACTATGTCAAAAAAGATTACAAGCAAGAAGAGGGGGAGGAAGAAAGAGAAGAAAATGGAAGGAAAGGCTTTCTTCCTCTGACTCCCTGCCCCCTACAGTAGTCCCCTGTTCAGTCACCTGGAAGTTAACATTGGCACAAGCAGAGATGGGAGGGAGAAAGAACCTTCTAGCTATATCCTTGAGACAAGTGGAAAATCAAAATGAACCTTCAAAGAATCATAAAGCTTTGGGGCTGGAAAAGATATTAGATACTATCTAACTTAATCCTTTTCTCGCGGTTTCCAAAATAAAACCCAGAAGAATAGTAGTAAAGGTAGCAACAGCAGCAGCAGTAGCAGCAGCAGCAGCAGCAGTAGTAGTAGTAGTAGTAGTAGTAGTAGCAGCAGCAGCAGCAGCAGCAACAGTAGTAGTAGTAATAGTAGCAGTAGTAGCAGCAGCAGCAGCAGCAGCAGCAACAGCAGTCACAGCGGCATAGTAGTAATGGTAGTTAACATCTATATAGTGTCTGTTATATAGCCCATGCCAAACAAGTAAGGAGGGGGCACAGTGGCTAGCACTGCACTTGGAATCAAGAAGACTCATTTTTCTGAGTTCAAATCCTGCCTCAGACACTTATGACTAGCTGTGCGACCCTGGGTAAGTCACTTACCTTGTCTCAGTTCTTCATCTGTAAAATGAACTGAAGAAGAAAATGGGAAATACTGCAGTATCTTGCCAGGAAACCCTTCAAAAGGGGTCACCAAGAGTTGGACACAACTGAACAAGGAAATGTGGCAAGCCCTGTGCGAAGAAATAATATGTCATTTGATCTTCACAATAATCCTAGGAGGTTGGTGGTTTTATTATCATCCCCATTTTACAAATGAGGAAACAAGAGGCAAGCAAAATTTAAATGACTTGCCCAGAGTGATATTAGTGATCTGAAGACAGGGCTGGATCAAAATTCCTTTGGGGAGCTGTAAAGTTGAAGCTAAATTGGCCCTCTGACAAAGATTAGCTATGAAGACTCACTCTATCAGACTGATAAGCAGCATTGCATCACAGCCCTAATCCAGGACCTGAAATCAGGGAGACCTGGGTTCCAATCCTGGATTCAATATTTATGCCTATGCTTACAAGGATGAATCATAGGGTCATGGAGCTAAAATTGGAAGTGATCTCAGATGTTATCTGGGTCAATTCTTTTATTTCATAGATGAGGAAACTTGGACATACATCCCCAAAGCTAAGGGACTTGCCATATAGGTGGTAAGAAGATCCCTTAACCTCCCCAAGTCTCCATTTTCTCACCTGTCTAATGGGATAATCATCATTATCATTACCATCATCATCCCTCTAGAAGGTGCCTCATGGGGTTGTTGTGAGATTCAAATAAAAAAGCCATCTGTAAATCTAAAAATGCTATTAAGATATGGGTTATTATTATCCAGGGAAAGTTCCCCCTAACACACATGGACTATGACATTCTCATCCTTTGAGGGATTCAAGAAGATGGAGGAGATAGAATAAGCCCCTTTGAGGGTGAAAAAGGGCAAATAAGTTCAGATTGTAAATCCCAAGTGGATATTTCTTCTTTTTTCCTTCTCTTGGTTTGCTCCTTACCTTTCAGTAGAAAGATGAAGTATAAATAACATGATATCAAGAATGTAAGGACAAGGCTAAAATGTCTGCTCTGCAGCTTCTTATCTATGTAACCTTTGACAACTATCCTTCCAAGCTTGTCTTATTTTCTTCAATTCATATTTCTACCAGAATCCTTTCCTGAATCCCTTAAGGCCAGTACCTTCCCTTTGTTGGTTATCTACAATTGATCTTGTGGATATCTTGCTTGTACATAATTATTTGCATGTTGTCTTCCCCCCTTTCTACCTTAGACTGTAAGTGCATTGAGGTCAGGGACTATCTTTTGTGTCTCTTGCTTAGCACAGTGCCACACAATATTGTTGTTAAATGATTTTTCAGTTGTGTCTGATTCTTCAGAATCCCATTTGAGGTTTTCTTGGCAAAGATACTTGAGTGATTTGCCATTTCCTTCCCCAGTTCATTTTACAGATGAAGAAACTGAGGCAGAGTTAAATGATTTGCCCAGGGTCACACAGCTATTGAAAGTATGTGAGGTCTGAACTCAGGAAAATGAATTTCTGACTCTAGGCCTGGCACTCTACCAACTGTACCACCTAACTGCCCAAATAGTAAGGCATTTAATGAATGCTTATGGACTACCTGACTGACACTGGTAAAATGAACTCTAAATCTTGAGGACAGTCAACAGTCCCATAGCCCTCAGGGTCTAGGTACCCTTTTTGTATTTCTCTCATCATTCCTCAACAGGTTATAGCCAGTCCATACAACTATTCTCTTTTCTCTTTGTAAGATCTGAGTGAGGGTTTTCAAAATAGTTTACTGGTCCTTAAGGGAAAGGGCAAAAAACTGATCAAATAATACTTCATATAAAATACTTAAAGGCTGGTAGAGAAAATAGATTGATCAATTGATTTCCCTTTGCCTCCTCTGGTCTAGTTGATGTAATCACAGAAAGTAAAGGCAAACAAACAAAACCTTATTAAGGGCCTAAATGAAGTTAAAATAAGCTTTTTCTGCTGTATTATCCTCTTATGAAGCATGAAGAAGTTGCTGTAGCCACATAAGTGTGTGCATCTCTAATAGTACATTTTATGAATTTGTCCACTCCTTCTACAAATATTGTATCTATTTGTGGGAGACTATGCCCCAGGTTAAGAGAGGGGTTTTTTTGTTGTTACTATTGTTCTTATGTTATCATCTCAGTAAATGCATTTTCTTTGAATTGTGCCTACTAGCAGACTCTTAAGGATAAACATACCATTGGGGCCTTGTGAGGTATGGTTTGTAAGAGTGCAGACCCACCAAGTGTCTAGTGTCTCAGTTAGTCTTCCCTGGAAGACCCAATCTGCAGTTGTTGTTAAGTTGTGGGGAGACAACTCCCACAAGAAGCCCTTCATTGAATTATCTAGTCTAAAAATCTTAGCCTACAATGACCTAATATAAGCAGAAATCTGCCAACATCATTCGCTAATAGGGTAGGAGTGGTAGGCCCTGGCTTTCCTCAACTCCTGTAGTCTCTCTCTTGGCCTACTCAAATCTCCCTAAATCCTTCTTATTACCCTTGCATTGTAGAGCTCTGTCCACATGATATAATCAATAAATAAATAATTAAATATTTCCTATGGCTCAGCACTAGGGAGATGAAGACAAAAATTAATAAAGTTTCTGCCTTCAAGAAAACTACATTTCATCAGGGAGGGAACAACATGTTAAAATAAAGAGATAGTGAAAATATATTCAAAATAAGCATAAAGTCAAAATGGGAAGGGATGACACTAATCCCTTGGGAATTAGGAGAGGGTTTGGTCCTTGAGTTGATGATGTTTATCCTTCATTCTTGAAGTAAAGCCATGACAAGCATGTGAATTGGATTTGAGTGAAGGCGTACTGTACTAAGTTACCAGCCTCACTTTCTCCTCCAAAACCATCTTGAGTCCTATGTTCAGATCTGGATCAGATCTACTGGAGATAGGCCTGGATGCAAGGCAATCAGGATTAAATGATTTGCCCATGGTCATACAGCTAATAACTGTTTAAGACCAGATTTGAACTCAGGTTCTCCTGATTTCAGGGTTGGAGCTCTATTTACTTTGCCAACTCGCTGCTCATCTTGAGTTACTGTTAAAGAAACCTGGGGATTTTAAGTGATGGAGGTGATGATGAAGGACATTCCAGAAATGGGGAAAAATAAGTCCAAAAGCAGAGACTTAGTTAGATGGAAGATAGAATTCTGGGATGATCAACAAGAAGAAAGCCAGTTAGTCTGAACTATAAGATGCATGAGGGGAAATACATGTAATTTCTGGAAAGTTAAATTGGGAAGAGATTTAAAAGCCTTTCAGTATGAAATGGAAGAGGTTATATTTGACCCTAGAATTGATAGGCAGCCTCTGGTGCTTATTGCAGAGCTAAGTGATATGATCAAGCCTATGCTTCAGAAAAAAAAAAAACATTTTGGCAACTGTGGGAAGGATAGATTGGCATGGGGTGAGACTTGAGGAAGGGAGACCAATTAGGCAACAATTGCAACAGTTCAGACAATAGGGCATGAACTAGAAGAGAATAGAGAGAAAGAAATGGAGGCAAGAAATATTAGAGAGTAGAAAATATAAAATATAGAAATGTATTGGATATGTGTAGTGAGTGAGAATGAGGAGTAGAAAATGACACTGAGCTTGGGAACCTAGCAGACTGGAAATGATTGTGCCCTTAACAGAAATGGGGAAGGTAGAGAAGTGATGGGTATGAGGGAAAAGATAATGAGTTCTGGTTTAGACATGCTGATGTTGAGATACCTCTAAGACATCCAGTTCAAAATATTCAATAGGCAGTTCATGATATGAGACAAGAACTAAAGAGGAAAGCTCCAGCTTTCTCTGTCTCTCTCTCTCTGTCTCTGTCTCTCTCTCTCTCTCTCTCTCTCTCTCTCTCTCTCTCTCTTTTCCTCAGTATTTTTCCTCTCTCTCTTTTTCCTCTCCTTTCCTCTCTCATCCTCTTTCCTCAATTTTCTCTCATATAAATATGAGATTTCCTTGAAATATAATGCACACACACACACACACAGACACACACAGACACACACAGACACACACACACACACACACACACACACACACACACACAGAGAAAAATGTGAGTGTATACACACGCATCCCTATATGTCTAGGAGTTATCTGCATGGAGAAGATAATTAAGGCCGTAGGAGTCATTGAAGTCACCAAGTGAGAGAACAAGGAGCAAAGAGAAGAGGGTTAAGACAGACCCTTGGGGCACAGTCACAATTAAGAGATGTGATATAGGAGGAAAAGCAAGGGAAAAAGAGTCCCCAAAACCCAGAGAGAGTACCCAGAAAGGGCAGTCAATAGTATAAAATGCTGCAGAAGTCACAAAGAATGAAGAGTTAGGAAAAAGCTTTTGATTTAGCACTAAAGAAATCATTGGTTGCTTATGGAGTTATGAGATCAAAAATCCAGGTTGCAAAGGATTCAGAAGAGAATGAGAAGAGAGGAAATGAAGGTAGAAAATACATTATTCTGTGAGTTTTACAAAGTTAAATAGTAAGGATGTTAGACAAGGATGTTTGTGTGATTGTGTGTGTATATGTGTCTGTATGTGTTCAATGCTGGGGAGATAAGGGAGCATTTTGTAGACAGCATGGAGGAAAAAAGAAATAGGAAAAGATTTAAGATTAGAGAGATTGGGGATGATTGTTGGAACAATCTGCTGAAGAATAGGGGAAGGGAGGGTTAAAAGGTTGCATGTAAGGAGGTTATTAGCCTGGGCAAAAGAAGGGTTACCTCTTCATCAGATGATGAAGCAAAAAGGAAGAGAATGGGGATGATGTCAGGAACTGGTGAAAAGTAGAGAAAAGAGGGGGAGCATATAATTTTTCTCAATAAAGTGCATAAAGAGGCCCTCAGTAGGGGAGTTAGGAGTTGAGGAGACTCAGAATAGTACTGCAACAGCAAATGAAAAAGGAACAAAAAGATTGACTTGTAGCAGTGAAATCATAGCTGAGACTGGAAAACATAAATTTGCAATGAACCCAGAAAGTTCTTTTTAGAACTTTGCATCTCAATTTTGGCCTTTCCTTAAGCTGTCTTTGATCCCTAGAATGAGCTCCCTCTCAACTCTGCCCTTTAGAGTCCTTCACTTCCTTGAAGATTTTACTCATTCTTTATCTCCTACAGAAACACTTCCTGGATACCTCTATTTGTTAGTGGTCTCTCTTTTCTCACATTCCTTTATTTCTCTTTTAAAATAATATACCCGGGGTGGCTAGGTGGATAAAGCACACACCTTGGAGTCAGGAGTACCTGGGTTCAAATCCGGTCTCAGACACTTAATAATTACCTAGCTGTGTGGCCTTGGGCAAGCCACTTAACCCCGTTTGCCTTGCAAAAACCTAAAAAAAAATAATATACCCCAAAATAAAATGCAATATCCAGGAGAGCAGGGACTAGCTGACATAGTAAACAGAGCATCGAACTTGGAGTCAGGAAGATCTGAGTTCTAATCTTATCTCAGACACTTACTAACTGAGTTAAACTCTCTTAGTCTCAGTTTCTTCATCTGGAAAATTAGAAGAATTAAAGAATCTGCTTCATAAACATATGTAAAGTGTTCTATAAAGTACTTTATAAATGCTCACTATCATCGTATTGCTTTTTAACCCCCTTGCTTAGCACAGTTTCACATAAGCACTTAATAAAAATTATAAATTGATGATAGATTTGAATCTACCACATAACCTCAGGAATGTAAATGGCTCTGTCCCATTACCTCTCACACCTATATACGCTAGCATCTTTAACCCTGCCTCAATATACAAATGAGAGTGTCATTACTATATCTTGTCTTAGAAATAAAAATTCTTAGTTATGACCTTATATCTACTAAAGCCTAGAAATGAGGGGAGTCATCTTTTTTATAATATTTTATTTTTCTCCAATTATAGGTTAACATGATTTTTAAACTTTTTAAAAAAAGTTTTGAGTTCCAAATCTATTCTTCCCAGAGAGAAGCCATCTAGACTGATGACTTCTTTTGAGAAAAGGAGAAAGTCTATCAGAAAATTTATTCCCCATAGAGATTTAAATCTGGGACTCATCATCTAGGCCCTTAGGATGGACATGTTTTCCCAGACTCTAAGTTGTGTATTTCTTTTAATCAAAGGAATGTTGAAGTCCTGACTCCACCATTTATTGCTTGTATGACCTTGGGGGGGGAGAATAACTTTTTAAGTCTTTCTTTCTCATCTATAAGACAGGAATAATAACACACACTGCTTATCAAATATGATGATGATATAAAATATCTTATACCCATAAACAATGTTTACAATTAAAATTATTTTTTCTTCCTCAATATTTATCTAGTTTTGCTTTCCTTTTCTCCTTCCTCCAATCATTTTTCTTCTTTTTCTTTTCTTCCTCCCTTCTCTTTTCTCCTCTATACTGTTTTCCTCCTGCCTCTTCCTCTTTCTTTCTTCCTACTTGTCTACTTCTTTCATATCAGCAACCCTTCATCTTCAAGTATACCAGATACACATAGACATCCACATTAATATCTCTGTGATTAGAAAATCATCATGAATTGTCCCAGACAGAAATTCTAACTGTTCTATGCTCTGTGTGACTGCATATCTTATCTGGATACCCTTTGTCAAGAATTCCTTTTTGATTTTTAAAAAAATAACCAATAAAATGTAAAGACATTTACAGAGAAAGTAATAGAAAAAGGTTGGTAGCCCTTGTTCAAAAATGGATTTGTCACTTGCAGCCTTTATCCATACCTGGGGGCAATTTAGGATTAAACTATTTTTCAATGCTTCATTTATTACCATGTTTTAAAGAATTCACCCTTTGATCAAGGGCCTGGAGATTCCACACATTCCCCACTAAAAACAGGCCCCTAGCATGGAGATCACAAATGCTGTTTTTGTTTGGTTGAAAACACAGTTTATTTGGGAAATGTAGCAATTGCTCCTGAAGTTCCTTTGATGTCTAGTGAATTTAATATATTTTGTTGCCTTATAGAATAGCTATTTCTGCTTTCTGGATCAGAATCTTCTTGATGTACTCTGTGTTTGGGATTTTTGCTATTGTTGGCTATGTGTATAATTGTTGTTGACTAGGAAATTTTGCATGATTTGGAGGTGGGAATGTTGTACTGGTTTTTGTATTCTGATTTTTGGATGTGTGTGTGCTTGTGTGTATGTGTTTGGGGGGCAGGGGAGTGAGAGAAACCAACACATAAGAATGCGGTTATATTGACAGCTTTTAGAGACTCAAGTTTCCCATTTATTGCAAAAGAATGGTAGAATTGAGACAATAAAAAGAAGGTTCTCATCTTCCTATTCCTACCACCACATAAACAATACCACCAACAGCAGCAACTTCATTGTGCAGTATAATCTCCTTAACTAGCTCACAAGGCTTTTGAGGGGAAGGGGTTAGGGGAATAAAGGGACAGAGAGAGGATGATTGTTGTCAGAGTCTCTTAGAAGCATGGGGGATGATGAAAACTTAAGTAGACCAGAATTCTTTGTAGAGGCCAAGGTATACAGAGTTATAACAAATCACCAGTCTAGGTGTATTTTTAATGGCAGATCAGGCTAAGTGACAAAGATACAAAGGGAATATCTGATAGCTTAGAATCTAGGGAACAGAAAGCATCCAAGTCAGGTACAAATCCAGTTAATCAAAGCAAGATACTGAGAAATAAGGACTCGTGTAACAGAATAGGAAAAAGGGGGAAAAATTGAACATAAGATGTTTGGGTCAGAACTATAGAGAAACTGGACCAGATAACACAATGCTAGTGCATAACTGAGATAAGTTATCAAGTAATAAGATAAAACATATTGTATGATTTTTGTTTTGTTTTTAGGTTTTTGCAAGGCAAATGGGGTTAAGTGGCATGCCCAAGGCCACACAGGTAGGTAATTATTAAGTGTCTGAGGCCAATTTTGAACTCAGGTACTCTTGACTCCAGGGGCAGTGCTCTATCGACTGCGCCATCTAGCTGCCCCTTATTGTATGACTTTTAAAAGGAAAAAAAATAGCATTTACAAGTTTAATAGCTATGTTCAATCTGATGTCATTTTTTTTTTGAAACAGGATCTCCCTATATCACCCAGGCTGAAAGTACAATGACTACACTCATAAACTAGATCTTGCCCCTGATTAGCACAGAAACTTTGACAGGCTCCATTTCATACATGATCTATTTTATTCTTTTCTTTAGAATATTTTTATTTAATTTCATTTTTCTTAATTACATGTAAAAACAATTTTAGCATTCTTTTTGTAAATTTTGAATTCTAAGCTTTCTCCCTTCCTTATATCTCCTCTCCTTGAGAAGGCAAGCAATGTGCTATAGATGACACATGTGCAATCTACAAAATATCAGCCACATTGAAAAAGAAAACAGATTTAAAAAACCCAAGAAAAATAAAGTTAAAAAGTAGGCCTTGATCTATATTAAGATTTCATCATGGGGCGCTAGGTGATATATCATGATATCATGCTCATGATATCACCCTTTACATCTAAATCATGTATCAATTTAGACTGTCATACAATGTGAGATGTTGGTCTGTACCTCGTTTCTGCCAAATTTCAGTTTTTCCAGCAATTTTTGTCAAGTAGTGAGTTCTTGTCCTAAAAGATTGGATCTTTGCATTTATCAAATACTAGATTACTATAGTCATACAGTATTGTTCACCAATCTATGTCACTGACTCACCGCTCTCTTTCTTTGGATTATCATTTTTTTGAGAGTACTTCTAGTGCACCTTCACATTTTTCCCATTTATTCCCTTGATTATCTTGACCTTTTTTCTTCCAGATGAATTGTCCTAGTTTCTCATTAAGCAGTCTGGTCCTCACCACAATCACCACTCCCCAACAAAGCTCACTATATTGGTGGACAACCAATTAACTTTAACAGTACCACAATTCAGAATTCAAAGAAACTACCAGCTAGTTTTCCAATTAGCAGGAATAACAACAATTCTCTTACATCTTACCCCAAATATCTTAAAGGTGTCACAAACAAGAACCTTTATGGGAAGGAGATCCCATAGACCATTTTAGACTACTCCTTTCAGTATCTCAGTATTCAATCAACCAAGTGTTTGTCCTATGCCTATTGTTCTCCAGTCAGATTAATATTTGTAGAGACTTTTCTAAACTATAAAAACACTACATAGATGTGAACCATGATTGTTCTTATTGCTTGCAGTGTTATCAAGTGATGGACATTATAGGTTTAGAACCATAATGGACATTAGACATTAGATATTACAGATGGCAAAATGGTGACTCAGAGAGAAGCAATTACCACAAAGAAAGGGGAAGGAATAAAAGACATGGAAGGCGCATAAGTATAGAAGCACAAAAAACATAGAGTCAGGATAGCAAAGTGTTAAACTGTCTACTAAAAGACGAATCACTTGTCTATAACCATCATACCTTTTGCTACAACTTAAGCCAAAGTGTATCTAGGTGACAAACTGGACTTGTCAATCAGGAAGACCAGAGTTTAAATCCCTTCTTTCACTTTTTCTAGTGGTATGACTGGGAAAATCACTTGACTTCTCTCAATCTCACTTTTCTCATCTGTAACATGCGGATAATAATAGTATCTCTCTCAGGTAGTTATGCAGACCTTAGTCATATATATTGATAATTATCATATGTAAGGTTTAGAGTTATTATTATTCTCCTGTCCATTACTCAATAAATGTAAAGTGCATCTGATATATATCCCCTTCTCTCGCAGAGAATTTCCTCATAGGGCTTCCATTTTGTGGAGGAGGCAAAGCTAGTCTTTATTCCCACCTCCACCCTATTCCAGTACTTCAAAACCATTCTCCCTTGGTGGATAGCTTTGTTTCCTTCTCTTCCTCCCCCTTCCCACAGTTTTTTTTTACTTCCTTCCAGTATTTTGTTTTTCTCCATTAGCATGGAAGTTCCTTGAGGGCAGGGACTGTCATTCTTGAAGCTGGTATCTTGTTTCCTTCCATTCATCTTCACTTTTAAAAAAATATGTAGGGACTTATTTTTAATGTCACTCATTCATTTTTTTCATCCATTAGATTAATCCATCCTCCATTTCCAGGAGCTCTTTTTATCAAAAGCTTATAATAGAGGAGTTCTTAGTGATCTACTGATTCAATGGTCAGATGAGGAAATTAAAATGCGGAGAAGGCATAAGATCATCGATTAAAATGGATTATGATCTTAAAGGTCAGGGAGTTATGTCCCCTCTTTTTTACATATAAAGAAACTTAAGACACAGAAAAATTAAGTGACCTCCCCAGGGTCACACAGCTAATAAGTATCTAAGGCAGGATTCTAACCCAGGTCTTCCGGATTCTAAGTCCAAATCCTATGCACTATGCTATACTGCCTCTAAGTGGTAGTGAAGTGCTCAGGTGTTATGTAGGTTCTATGTCTATTTTTATTATGCTCTATTAGCGATAACTGCTCAGGTAGGAAATGGACACAGCTATTGCTCCTATCCTCCAAAACCCCTTGCCCCCAAACTGGCTAATGCTAGGCCTGGATCAACCAATGATCTTACCTTCCTCCCTTCACCCCACCCCACTTTACCCTGACTCCCAACACTTAGGATCTGCTTGATCAGAATGAAAATCAAGGGATAAGTACTCATTGGGTTACAGTAAGAGGAATAAGAATAGAAGTCTTTGAAGATCCTTCCCTCTCCCTTTAGAGAATTGACATTTAGCCCAGAAAAGGGAAAGGGGAGTGGGGATGGGGGATGGGGAGGAAAGGAAGGAAGGAGTTGAACATGGAGGTTTAAATGAACTTCCTTGCTTGTTTGCAGATTCCACCCCCATCCCTTCTTTAAAACAAGCCATTTTCTTCCAACTAAACTACAGTCATCTGTGGCATGTCATTGCTGGAAGCTGCAGAATTATTCTCCAACCCAACCTCCCCTCCTCACACAGACACACCAGTCCTCTTTTATTTGTTGCAATTTGGCTGCCAAGCAGTTTTCAAATATACATCATTAATTCTGCGGTGCAGAACAAGTGGGATCTTAGCTTGAAAGAAGAGAGAAAAGATGGAATTCAGGGGTTAGACTGCCTCATGCAAAGATGATCTGGAAGAGGAAAACAAGAGCCTCCATTTTTATGTTTTGTTTTGTTTTTCCACAGACATAAGGTCATTGCAAGCAACAGCCATTAGCCTAATTAGACCTTCTGACTAAGAAGTGGGGGAGAAAGCACTCCAGAGCAGGGGGAGTGGGGGGAGCAAAGACAGTAATTGAAGCCATAATGAATATTCAACTCTTGTAAGTAAAGTTTAATTAAGTTATCCTACGGAGGAGGCTTTTTGCAAATATTACAGTGGGATTCAAGCAGTGCATTAGGCAGCAGGAAAATGAGTGATCAGAGAACTTAGATGTTTTCTTTCCTCTCCAATCCATGGGATTGTTTATCTACATTGAGTTTAGGCTGAAAGGTTCAGTGGCCCAATATCTAAATTATGTAACTTAAATATATATCTACAATCCCCAAATCTACCTTTCCCCCAGATTCAAATAGATTATCTCACTCTTGCCCTGGCTCTTCTTAGGAAGACACATCCTGTGAAGATCTGGTTTCCAATACTCTGAGGGACCAAATAGGTAGGACTATATTCATGGGCTTATAATATTTGAAAAGTCTATTAGAAGGGAATTATATTGGTGAATACAGTGCATTTTGCTACCCAAATAAACTGTAAGGTGACATCCAGTCATCAAGTATAATGTCTTAATTTGGTTTACAAACAAAGTGTGGACACAGACAAGTCACTTGGCCATTAAGATGGAGAGAAAGGAAATGAGAAATTACAGCAGAGAAAGAAATTGTATTTGTTAAATTTGATGATCAGGAAAATTTTGAACCTTCCAAAGTTTTGATAAATGAGTTGAAGTCAAAAGTTAATATTGTTCTCCATATAAATCTAATAAAACATTTCTAAATTTATCTGTAACATCAGCTAACAGGATACCTTATTGTTGTCTATAACTTTGGGTGTACATGGTGCCTTTGAGAAATTTATGCATTGATAGAACAGATTAGTTGGGCACAAAAACAATCAGTGTATAGGTTAGAAATATGTACAGATTAGAAAAACAATGAAATAATAATCAAAGCCATTTTATGGTAATTTTTGGTTTGCAAAGTTCTTTACATATATCAGCTTATTGAACTTCACAATAACCATGTAAACTATCATCTCCATTTTATAGATGAGGAAACTGAGGTCCATACAGGTTAAACAGATTGATACAAATTCTGAAGTGACTTATAATCCAGTATCCTGTCTACTATGCCACACAATCTCAAAGAAATTCAAATATCAATCCATTTCTCAGGGTTTAGCAAAGTGTCTTTCACATTATCAGTATTTAATTAACACTGAATAAATGAATAAATTCCAGGTCTAATCTCACCTTTCCATCTACTCTACTACATATTAAGACATTGATTTTTTACAGTATCAGAATTCTTATGATATTTTTATCCTATATTGTACAAATCAACACTTTATATGCTACTTTATAGTGTTCTTTGTTTCATGTATAATATCATTTTCTCTGGTCTTAGAGTATAAACTCCTCAAGGACAGGGGCCTTGTCTAATGCCTCTTTTATATTATTCTTATTATCTAGAAACATGACTATGAGTTGACTTGCTTTGCCTTGAAAAAAGAATAAGAAAAACATAAACTGGATCAAGACTTAGACTCATAAATCAGAGTGAACCAGGGGAATTGCAGGCAGAATTAGACTTTAAAAAAAAACAAATGCAAAAATTACTTTTTCATGTAATTGGGAAAAAATAAAATAGTAAAGTTTAAAAAGAAGAATTAGACTTTAAAGACCAGGTTTAATAGTTAGGAATAAGAAGAGATCATTCTAATCTTTGATTAATTTGTGGCAGTTTGAAAAAAGGTTCAGTTAAGACAGGATAAGAAAGAGCTTAGGGGCTCTGACATAGTTAGTAGGAACAGTGACCATAATTATCCAGGGTCAGTTATTAGAGCAAATAGTAAGAAGGATGCAAGTGTGTGAAGGTTGCACATATTAAGAAAAGAATCATGGCTGTGCCAGGACAGATACAGGGAAATGTTCAAAGAGAATGACAGGAAAGCAAATTTGAACAGTAAGTAAAAATTATTTAGAATGAATCAAGATTGACAAACAAGGAGAAAGAAATGAACAATATTCCAGATACAGGCACCCAGAGTTAGAGAAAGGGTCTTAATCTGGGGTGAGGGGAGTGGGGGGATGAGTTAAAGATAGAATCATTCAAAGATACACAGAAGTAAACAATTAAATTTAGTGCACTCCACTGTCATATGAACTGAAGGAAAAGTATTATGTTAAGACCCCATCTGAATGAGCATAGCTAATTTTTTTTTTAACTCAAGAGTTCTTAGATGAATTTTACTAGAATTAAGGTTACCCTGACCTGCATCATTTTGTAATAGCATCTATCTCCTTACCACCCTTGAGTTTGTGCTTGTTGGCACTCTTTTCCTGTAAATGCATTTCCAAATAGATCAAGGCTACAAACAGTATGAAACTGGCAACCTTTAAAAATAATACTGGTCTAGATATTCAGTTATTATTGTTCCAACAGAGACCAAGTCATGGAACTACATAAAGTACGATAAAGTATTTCATGGAAAAGAAAAAGATATGGAAAAAAATACGAAGCATTCTCTGAAACTATGAAGCAGAGTACTGCTCCATTTGTATTTGACTGAATAACTTGGGACTTTGGAGTTTGCCCCATATAACTTCACTTTTGCTTCTTTCTTTCCTTTTTCCTGCCAAGACAACATTCCTTCATGGCTAGAACACTGTATCAAAGGAATATGAAGACTTAACCTTTAGACATCAGATCCAGCTGAGGGTCTAAGGCTTCCAGGGGAATGTAGCTACTAAACAGAAAAGCATATGCTTATTGGAGAGAATATTAGGAAATGTAGGTTTCCATCATCAGATCTCATACCATATCATCAATTCCTCATAAACAAACCTCACCATAGTCATGAAGCATCATTGTGAAATTATATAGCTGATTTCCCAGTTATATCTTTCTCCTTTGTAATGATGTTTCATCTAACAAGTTATTAATTTAGGTGGGAAATTCACATTTAGAAAACACAAGATAGTGTTTGAAAAAATGATTCTTTTATCATTAATGGAATTGTTTGTTATTATTGCTGCCTCTCTGAATCCAACTTTGTTTCTCTTTTTCTTGTGTAGTAAATTTCACTTCAGAAAACTCATCCTTGCTGCCCCTGAACTAAAAGAATAGGGCTTGTCCACACTTGAATCAAGAAAGTCGAGGGGGACTGACCTTAAGAGCATGACTGTTAAATCAATCATAGATCAAAAACAAATATTCATCCCTTTCTATCCCAAGTGTTCATCTTCTATCAGCAATCACTCTGTTGTATCAGAAATCACATAGGTTGGGCAAGACAGCATCTCTTCCCATGTCAGTGAGGAGTAAGGTTTATTGAGGAAGGGAGATTACTGTCTTTGTTATGATGGATTTAGGTAGTGGTTACTTATTGTGTGACTTTGTATGAGTCTTTTAACCTCTCTATGAAATAAAACAAGTGGGTTAGATGAATACTAACTTCTCTCCCAGATCAACAGTCAAAAATTATTTTATTCCATACATTTTAAGTCTAATTATACCAAAAAAAATCTCAGCTAAGAGGCATAGTAGATAATGTACCAGTTCTAGAGTGAGAAAGAACTGAATTCAAATCTACCCTTGAATACTTACTAGCTATGTGACCCTAGACAAATCATGAACTTCTGTTTGCCTCAGTCTCCTCAATTATAAAATGCTATTATTAATAGCACCCCACAGAGTTGTCATAAGAATTAAAAAAAAATAATATTTACAAAATGCTTAGTAGATTGCCTGGTACATGATTGGTTCTGTATAAAAGCTTATTCTCTTCTCCTACCCTTTCTTCCCAAAGTGATGAAGAGGGATTTATGTATCAAAGTGTAATCATGAGATTTTAATTCAGTATTTTAAATATTTGGTGTGACATGGAAACTGATTTTACCATATTCTATATTTAACATGCTATGATTCTTCCTGAGCAGTGAACTTCTGGCCTATTTCAAGAGGGCTGATATCACTAGATTGAACCAAGTCTGACTCATCGTCCAGGGCTCTATATTTTGGAAGGGTCCCAGTCTGCTAGCAGATTCTGGGAGGTAGTAGGTTGGGGAGGGGAGCAGAGTGAAAAATGTAACTTCTCAACTTGATACAAAAAGAAGTGAGCTTATGTACTTACCACAACCACCACTTCTACCATCTCCAAGAAAAACAAAATGAAATTACCTGCACTCCTCTCACCCATCTTCTTCAGGTTATATACTTCTCTTTTCTTTTGTTTTTAGGTTTTTGCAAGGCAAATGGGGTTAAGTGGCTTGCCCAAGGCCACACAGCTAGGTAATTATTAAGTGTCTGAGACCGGATTTGAACCCAGGTACTCCTGACTCCAGGGCCGGCGCTCTATCCACTACGCCACCTAGCCGCCCCCTATACTTCTCTTTTGCAACATCTTTGCCCTTCTACAGTTAAGCCTAAAGTTTATTTTTACTTATATAAAAATGTTGATCAGAGGAAGAAAGAATGCAATGTTATTTGCCTTAAGCACTTACCGCACTGTGGATGGCTTTAATATGGGTTTATAGAATTGTGAAAAAATTAGAAAGTTACAGATGGCAGATGATGCAGGAAATCCAAGATGCACAGATCTAGAAATTAGGGGTCTGGAGAGTAACCTTTGAAGATGGCTATGAAGATGGGGCAGATACATATCAGTAGTCTTAAAAGAGGCACCCAAGTGACATTGGCAAAGAAGGAAGGAAGGAAGGAAGGAAGGAAGGAAGGAAGGAAGGAAGGAAGGAAGGAAGGAAGGAAGGAAGGAAGGAAGGAAGGAAGGAAGGAAGGGAGAGCATTTCTTATGTTCTTAGTGGGTGGATCCAGAGACCAGCAGGAGAAGGGGCTCTTTTTTACCTGCACAGATCAAAAACTTATTAAAGGCCATAAGCCATCTGGGTTCTTAGAGGAGCTAAAACAGATGGAACTTTGAGCTGTTTTGGACCAATGTGAAGGACCCACATCACCTTACCACCGAGAATAGTTGTGTGCAAGACTGCATGGGAGAAAGATTGGAAAAAGGAATGGAAAAATACTGGGACTAAGGCCCTTGAGAAAAAATTCTTCTCTCCCTGTCCATCTCCTATCTCCTTTTTAACCTAAGGGGGGGTGGTGGGAAAGTATGACACCATAAACCATCTAGCAACATGATGAAGCACTAAATCCTGTATCATTTTAGCAAGACAGAGAAAGGCTGTAAACATGACTTATGAGAAGGATAAGAAACATTTGGAATTATCTAGTACCTGTTTAAGTAGAACAGTGGGGAAGACTCCCCTACCAACCCCTAACATCTTGCTTACTGAAAAAAAGAACTGAATTTGCAGTCAGGGGAGATCTGGATCGGAATCCAGTTCTACTACTTATTAGCTCTGTAGTACTAGGCAATTCTTTAAACTTCTATTGTCCTGTTTCCACATCTTCAAAATAAAAATACTGCAGAAGATGGCCTCCAAAGGGTCTAGCAGCTCCAAATACTATGATTCTCTCTGATCTGGCCCCCATTTCTGCATTAATGGTGTGATTCACTCACTTTGTTTGAGCTTGAGCTAGAAGGCCACTCTTCTTTTTCTGTTTTACCTCTTGCCCTTTCTCCAAAGAGCTAGAAATTAGCTACTGGAAATTAGCTTAATTGGATATTAGTGTAACTTCT
The DNA here is from genome assembly GCF_037893015.1 of Macrotis lagotis. Taxonomy (NCBI): domain Eukaryota; kingdom Metazoa; phylum Chordata; class Mammalia; order Peramelemorphia; family Peramelidae; genus Macrotis; species Macrotis lagotis. The sequence goes on from NC_133658.1 coordinate 150,291,233, forward strand.
TCAGTCAAATCTCCCTTGAAGAATTCGTGGCAAATTGCTTCAACAAACCCATTTAACCTAACCCTTCAATTGATTCCCCATTAAAATGGTATCTCTAACTTATTTATTTGTGGCTGTCAGGGTTTAAGTGGAATGTAAAGACTCTTTCTCTCTCTCTCTCCCTCTCACTCTCTCTCTCATATCTATAGATATGTTTGTATTAAGAAACAAAGAAACAAAGACAAAGAAAGAAAGAAAGAAAGAAAGAAAGAAAGAAAGAAAGAAAGAAAGAAAGAAAGAAAGAAAGAAAGGAAGGAAGGAAGGAAGGAAGAGAAAGAATCAAAGAAAAAAGTGTTCTTCAATTTGTAGAGTTCACTAGAACTCTCAGAAAATGAATAGCATTTTTTCATCTTGGTTCACTGTATTGATCACAGTATATAAGTTTTTCACTCTTGATCATAATTATATCATTGCTGTTACTATACACAATGGCCTCTATACTCACTTCAGTTTTCATGAACAGTTCATGTAAGTCTTCCTAATTTTTTCTGAAAACATCCTGTTTGCCATTTCTTATAGTACAATAGTTCTTCATCACAATCATATGCCACAACTTGTTCAGCCATTCCTTTAGCTGATAACCATTCTCTCAATTTACAATTCTTTGCCAACAAAAAAAGAATTGTAAATTTTTTTGTATATATAGATCCTTTGCACATTTAGATCTTTTTGTACATATAGTTCCTTTTTTCTTTTATCTCTTTTTGGTGCAGACCTAGTTTTGGTATTTCTGAATCAAAGAGTATGCCTAGTTTGATAGCCCTGTGGGAATAGTTACCGATTGCTCTCCAAAATTGGTTGAACAGTTCACTACTTCATTAAATTCATTAATATACTTATTTTCCCACATCCCTCCAGCATTTGACATTTATGTGAGATGGTTACTTAAGAGTCATTTTAAGTTTAATCCTTTTTCTAATTAATAATGATTTAGAGCATTTTTCATGTGACTATAGATTAGTTTTGATTTCTTCTGACAATTGACAGTCTTTTGATCATTTATCAATTAGGGAAAGGCTCTTATTTTTATAAATTTGACTCATTTCCCTGGATATTTGAGAAATGAGACCTTTCTCAGAGAAACTTACTCTAAAAAATTTTGATATTACTTCATTATCTATACCTTTTTGTAAAATATAGTCTCCCCTCCTGCTTTGCAATATCAGGACAGTTTTCCTTAATAATTTATTTAAGATGATGTCTAAGATCTTTCTTATCATGACTCTCAAGTAATCCAATAATTCTTAAACTATCTCTCCTCAAATGATTTTTAGATCAGTTGTTTTTCCAATGAGATATTTTGCATATTCTTCTCTTTTTTCAATTTATCGACTTTGTTTTGTTTTGTTATTGAGGAAAAGGAAATAGGTTGTCCTATGACAATCATGGGAAGGGGTTTTTCTTTCAGTACTTATTGGTAAAATTCTGTCCAGATCTTCAAGATCCTTCACCTGGAATATGGTCATCTACCCAAGCAAAACTTCAGAAAGGGCTGAAAAATTGGTTGAAATGGTGCAAGATAATTTACTACAAGACAACTCCAAGAGAAATGCCAGGAATAGAACAGAGTTTTGTCCACAATGTTCATTGATCTGACCAAGGCCTTTGATACTTTTAGTTGTGAGGGTATTGGTTGTTCAGAGTTCATCAATCTTATGTATCACTTTTATGATGACATGCTTACATGAACAATGTAAGATAATGGACAATGCTCTTGAGCTTTCCTAGTCACCAGTGAAGTGAAGCAGGGCTGGATGCTGTTCCAATTCTTTTTAGCATGATGCTTTCAGCAATGCCTTCAGATGAATTTAACAAGGGTAATATGACTTCAAAATCAGCTACCATATTGATGCTAAATTATTTAACTGGAAAAGGCTACAACCCAAGACTAAAATGGAGGGAATATTGGTGCATGATCTTCTGTTTGCCAATGATTGTAAACTCAAAGCAGACTCTGAGTGTAAAAATTTATGGATCCATTCTCTGCTGTTTGTGCTAATTTTGGCCTATCATTAACATCAAGAAACCACAAGGTCTCCCACCAGCCAGCACCATGTCAGCTGTACATGGAATGATTGATTATAGCAAATAGAAAAATTTTGAATGCTGTGCATAAGTTCATTTACCTTAACAGTGTGCTTTCCAAGAATATCCACTTAAATGATGATATTGATGCATGCATTACCAGTGCTAGTTCACTGTTTGAGAGACTGTGAAAGAAAGTAGGGAAGAGAAGAGATTTAAGGTTGCCTACCAAACTGAAGGTCTACAGAGTTTTTGTGTTGACCTCATTGTATGCCTGTGAAATCTGGAGAGTAAACCATTACCATGTCAGGAAACTGAATTGCTTCCATTTGAAATGTCTTAGGAAGATCCTGAAGATAACTTGACAAGATAAGGTACTGGAACCTGAGGTCCTTTCTTGAGCTGACCTGTCAAGAGATCAAATTCCATTGTAAAGAGCACAACTCCAATAATCTAGATACATTGTTCAAATGTCAAACAGATATTTGCCTAAAAGACTACTCTGCAGAGAAGTCACACAAGGCAAGCACTCACATTGAGGTCAGAAGAAGGGACACAAGAACAAGTTCAAAGTCTCTCTGAAAAAACTTGAAATTGATTGTGAGACATGGGAAACATTAGCACAGAACCACCCGCCATGATATGCCTGAATCAAAGAAAGTGCTGAATTCTAAGAGCAAAGCAGAACTGCAATAGCTCTAAAGAAACATGAGATACACAAAATTTAGAACCTACTCTGCTTCAAATGTTCATGTGAACTATTTGTGCCTAACCTATAGTAGAACCTTCAGAGTTCCTTTTGGTCTGAACAACCAGTCAGAAACACTAGACCCCAGATGATGATGCCATTTTGGACTTCTTCAAGAATGGAGTCCTTAGGGGCTGCTAGGTGGCACAGTGGACAGAGCACCGGCCCTGGAGTCAGGAGTACCTGAGTTCAAATCCGGTCTCAGAAACTTAATAATTACCTAGCTGTGTGGCCTTGGTCAAGCCACTTTAACCCCCTTGCCTTGCAAAAACCTAAAAAAAAAAAATAATGGAGTCCTTAGCTTCTACTTAATCAATTCTGGAGTCTGAATGTAAAACAAAGTATAATATTTTCACTTAATCGTTTTCATGGCTTTTTTTTCATTTTGGTCTGTTTCTTCTTTTACGACATGATTAATATCAAAATATGTTTTACAGGATTATACACATATAACCTATTTAAAATTTTTCCCTTTTTCGAGGAGAAGGGAAGGAGAAAATTTGGAACTCAAAAAAATTTTAAATTAATATTTAAAATTGTTTTTACATATGATTGGAAAAAATAAAAGTCTATTAAAAATTTTGAATTCTGTTCATATGAGGTTAGATAGGCATATGGCAAGTTTCAGGATTTTTAGTGGTGCTATTTCAGAGCTAGGTCTGAGGGTCTCCTCTCTATTCTGGAACTGTGACCCAGAATTACTTATGGGCAATAGAATTGCTACTCATCAACAGTTGCAGAGTCCCTTGTAATAGCCTTCTGATCAGTTGCCCAATTCCCTTTCAGTCTCTTGTCTGAGAACTCCCAAAGCAGCAGCTGCTGCTGCTGCTAACTCTAAGGCCTTCACCTGGTGTCCTGCCACATTCTAGATCTGTGCTCATTCTAGTGTTAGAGATCTCTCCTGTGAACCTCCTAAATTGTCTAAGTCTGGAAAAATATCTTCCTCTGATCTTTTGTGGGCTCTGCTGCTCCAAAATTTGATTTGAGGTATTATTTTAAAGTTTGGATGGGAATGTTTGGAGCCTTTAGCTGGGTCCTGACCTAGACTCCTTTTTGGCTCCATTCCTAAAAGGGAGTTTTCTAGATGTCCTCTAGTTCCTCCTATGATCATTTTTAAGCTTCTGACATTCTGCTGTTCCTCCTCTCCCTGCCTGATGTCTCAGATCCTCTGCCTGGTTTCCTTTTTGAGATTGACAGTTCCAACTAAGAATCCATACTTCCCTCGATTTCTACAATGTATTCTTTTATTAAATCAATGCAATACAATTGAGGAAATACCTATTAAGTATCTACAGCACGCTACTATTAAATGCTCTCATTCTTCCTAGAATTTCCTTGCCTATATAATGCATTTCTGAGTATCAAATTCCTGTTCACAAACAGCAATAGCTCCCTTTACTGCCAGAGGGGATAGTGACTCCAGATCTGACCTCAATTAGCAAAGTTTCTCTATCTTCTGTGGATCCTAATAAGCTATTATATTCAGAGAGGAACCTTCCTTTGAGAAGAAACAAAACGGAGAGAGAGAGAATAGAATGTTTAACTGAGGCCTTGGCTACAAGTTGGAGATCAGTTCTTTCATAACTTGGACAATTTGATTTTATGTATTTTGGGAGAATTCATTCATTTAGTATTCCCAAATGCAATTCTTTAGTGGACCAATAATCATCAACCAAAGTACCTGCACACATAAATTCTTCAATTGTTAGAATTACCTTCCTCCACCTTTAAATTATCTTATTTTTGTTGTATCCCAAAGTAGAGTATAAGCTCCTTGAGGATAGAAGTAGTTTTATTTTTGTCTTGCATCTTCGGGACCTAACCAGACACATAGTAAACAAAATAAAGGATCATTAAATTGAAAGTAGAAGCAACTTCCTGATTTCTGTCCATGACACCACCGATTCACCTGGTCTTCCATATTTAAAACTTTGCTATCATCTTTTACTCTTCCATGGCCCTTTCATAATAAACCAGGTGTGGAATTCTGCTCATTTTTCCTCTGTAACATCTCTTTCTTGTACCCCTATTTCATATCAAATGAGTTAATATTTGCAGAGTGCTTAGCATAATATCTGACACATAGACAGGCTTAACAAATGCTTATTCCCTTGCTTTCCCTGCTCCCCCACAACATCCCTTTCTCATACCTTCTGTATGTTGGCCACCATATTCAAGAAATGAAGAAAATACAAATAATAACTTACATTTACATAAGGCTTTAAGGTTTGTAGCATGAATGCAGGAAACAAGTTACCATCCTTAGGTAGAAAGGGACTACCATTCAGTGGAAGGGAGGGAAGGATGCTGCTTATGGAAGTGATAAATCACACTATTGCTGATTGGATGGTAGAAAAGGTCAGAGCTGATGCCCCTGCTTTGGACATGATGGGGAGTATACCTAATGACTAAATTCCCGGATGGAATTGCTTCAAAGGGACCATCTGGTTCCAGCCTGCCATGTCCAAATTCTGGCCTTCTATCCCCACTGTGGGCAAAGTGCCTAACCAAGAAAAAATATTCATAGACAAAGGACCCACTTGAGTCCAATTCTTGAAAACAAGAAAGCAATTCAATACCTTTCTTCTATCCTGGATCCAGGTACTTTAAAAGCCATAACATATTTAAAGATTCAGGAGATTACTAGCCACATCATAGTTTCTCCTTTACCTTTGAGAGGCAACAGGTTGTATTGAAAAGAGATTAAGAGTGGGAAGACTGGATTTTAAAATCTGACTCGGCCATTTAGTATTTGTATAACCCTGGACAAGTACTTTGACTTCTGGATTCAGTTTTCTCAATTGAAAGAGACTCAGAGCTCCTATCCACCTCTAAGTCTATGATCCTATGAGATGATCTAGTGTATAAATTACTATATTGTTATTTTATTTTTAATTGAGATTTGCTTTTTCAGAAATTATAAATTTTAACTGTATTTGAATAAAATAGAAACTAATAAAATTTTGATTACATTGTTTCATGAAAAGTGGTAGAAATATTTTTAAGAGGGAAAGTAGATTTATTACACAAAGTTTGGAAATTGTTAAAATATAAGATTCCCTACCAAGCAAAATGTAAATTCCTTTTTCTGCCATTCAAGTTCCTCTCCCATCAGTTACTCTCTTTCTCCAATGCTCCCCTCATATTACTCAGCCCCATACTCATAATAACTTAGTCAAAATTGGACTTATTTGCCTTCTAAACATGCCTTACCTGTCTCTATATCTTTACCCCATGTCCTATGGTCTAGGCCATCCTCCTTAAATTTCTATTCACGTTTATAAAACCCTAAGGGCATGTTGTTTCTTTCATAAAAGCTGCTCTCTTCACCTGTTGGCATGACTTTTCCTCCTACAATTCACATAGCATATTAAGGTTCCCCTTTTTTAACCTTTCTAATGTACTTATGTAATATTGCATATTATAACTCTGTACGAACTCATCTTCCTACCATGGTTAAATAGGATTTAATCTTGTAGAAATTTTCACAACCTTTGGCAAAAATTTAGTACACACAGAAAACACTTATAAATGTTGATTGAATGAATGAATAAACACAGGTAATACTGAAGTTTGTCATAAATCCTAGATTTCTGTTCCTGTCATAGATGTTAATAGCAGTTTCTATGTGGTAGGACAGAACTGGACAGAAGAGTATCAGGACTTGAAGTCTAGCTAAGGAAAAAGAATGCCAGTTAGCCTCACTCTAAACAGTCAAGGAGACCAAAGTTCAAAGAACTAGATGGAATAAGGAAGAATAGGTAGGTGCGCTGGGTATAGGCAGACAAGCAGGCAGATATCCAAGACCAGCAGCTAAAGTTTCAGAATCCAGAGTTAATCTCTTGTCCTAGTCTACTGACTTCTGTCCTGTTTTTTCCTGTTTATTGGTTGGTCCTGAGTACCATGTGTGATAATTATAGCTAGAAAGAGATTGAAAGTCTACAGGATTTATTTACAAAAAGGCAGAGAGGAAGGTGGGGAAGAAACAGCAGCCCCGGGATATATATGACCACATTCTTTTTATCCTGGCAGGTAAAAAAGTCCTAAACTCATTCTACCTAGTGATCATTATACCAATATCCATAATCCAATCCTTTCCCCCATCTTCTCTGTCAGCTTCCTTATTGACAAAAAAAAAAAAAAATAGAAGGGGGTTTCAATAAATATTTTCCATTTCTTCAGACCTGTTCCTGAGCCACACAGTAAAATGAATGTATTGCTGAAGTGAACATTGGTGTATCCTGCACTCTGGTCACTCCTTATCCATTCTATGATTTTCCCTTTTAACCTGTAACCAGGGCAAAATGACCCAGGCTTACACCAAAGCACTAAAAATTAGAAGATGCTGATCACACAGTCCTTCAGGATTGTAGAAGCAACTGAGTTTAGGACTCCATGAATAAGAATCATTCCTTAAAATTGGAAGCCACCAGTTGACACTGTTTGCTCTTCATCGAATGGCAAGTAAGCCCCCATATCCCATTCCTGTCCTCCATAGCTTCCCCAGCAGTTGCTCCACAGTATCCCAGCATCCCTTCCCATACTGTGTTTCAAGACAAATGCCCCAATCACAAAAATCAGTAGTTTTTAGCTCTACCTATCATCCTTTCATTGCTACTTAATTTCAACCTAAATATATTAATGACTTAAGATGGAATCCCTCTAAAGGAATTTTAGTATGGGACTCTGGAAAATGGAAATGATATTAGAGCAATTTTAAGCATTGTGGTAGTGGAGATATTTGTTTGCTCTGCCTTCTCTGCTTATATTTAGGGTAATCATATGAAGTCCCATATACAAAAGGATAGGGTTCCCCTGAAAGGAGAGTGTTCCCTGTCCCATTTTCCTGACCAGTCTCCATTGAGGGGGAAGTCCCAGTGGAACGAATGACCCTATGGAAGGGATTCTTATATACCAATAAAACCTAGCAAAACAAGGAAAAAAGGGATGCTTGTGATACCCAAGCCTTCATCTGCTCCCTTGCTCTAAACAGAAATCACTTACCCTAAATGGAAATCAGTCCCCAACGGCCTCCTTTCCAAACGCCTTCTATGACAATGAGTGATTTGTAACAACATCCAATCAGGCGCACCTAACCTCCCTGTAATTGCCTGTCCTTTTCAGTGGTCTTAAAAGCTTTCCAGTGGAAAGGAAAATAAAAAAAAAAAAAGCAGCTCCTTGTCAGAAGCTCCCTATTATAGAGGAAGGAGATCTACCCTGCCCCCACATCCTTTCTTCCCTTACAATGCATCTCCTGTCCCTTCAGTCGCAACCAAATGTTGCTTCCAGGCCTCTCCACAACACAACGGTTTAAGCATCTGGATGACACTGACCCAAGAGCAGAGACCACCTGGCTGTATGAATTACCCAGCTGTTCCCTCTAGCTCCTACTCCTCTTCCTTTCTGCTTTCCTCAAGCATGATAGAGCCCAGGCAGGGGAATTTCTAAGAGATCTCTGTTAAAATTCAAATAGACCTGGAAGGGACCTTGCCTCAAGTGTTATCAGTTAACACAATGACTGGAGAAGAGCCACTTATTAGAAACTAAAAACCTGAGAGGGACAGAGATTTGTTAAAGGTCACATAGCAGGGCGGCTAGGTGGCTCAGTGGATAAAGCAGCGGTCCTGGAGTCAGGAGTACCTGGGTTCAAATCCAGTCTCAGACACTTAATAATTACCTAGCCCTGTGGCCCTGGGCAAGCCGCTTAACCCCATTTGCCTTGCAATAAAAACCTAAAAAAGAAAGTCACATAGCAAAGGCAGTGGAAGAGACAGACAGGAGTTGTTTTCACCAAGTAGATCCATGAACCTTTGTGTTTCCTCTCCCATAACCAAAGTTCTGTGATTGGGAAAAAAGATATTACCACTTTGGTCATGGATTGAGATAATGAGTCTGTATCCTGGTCCCCTGAAATTATACATATATATATATATATATATATATATATATATATATATATATACATATACATATACATATACATATACATATACATATACATTTCTAAATATATATTTACATAGAAGATAGATATACATATATAGATACACACACTCAAATATATGCATTTATATATTTCTACATTTATATGTATACAATACAAAATGTTAAAAAACAGTTATTTTGAAGATCTATTTGAAATGCAATGAAAAAATTGCCTCTGCTCTAGACATATCCCCTTCAACTCTCATGGTGTGGCCTTTCTAAAGTTTTCTCTACATATAAACATTAATGCTGGAATCTTCTATTTCTCATAATGAGTAGCAAGGTCCACCATCCGGTTCGCTCACCAGCATCTCCCCGCTCATGATGTCAGAGATGGGAAACCAATCAGATGTGCCTACTAAGATCCTATCCATCCCTATGAAATCCACATCTCTAATCCATGTTGTAGAGCTGATCAAGGATCCAAATATTCCACCAATTATACTAGGAGGAGTTATGGAAGTTTGACTTCATAGGAATGAACTAAATCTAGAGAGAGGCTTCTTGAAAAACTACAACTAACTTCTTCCTTTTCTTGATATGATCTTGAGACCATAGATAGTGCCTGTAGTCCCTGACTGTATCTCTGATGAACCTGAAATCCCAAGGTTGTATCCTATTTGACCTTGGTTGTACTTGATTGTTCCTGTTGAAATCCAATTATCCCCTATGAATTTTATTCCCATCCTTTTGTGAGCTTAAATACACTCATAAAGGTCTATTGCTGTTAGCATCACTGCTCCAGCTGACTCTTTTATGAAAGCCTTCAATTCTCAAAGCAGCTGCACTGGACCAGTGTATGTTCTTTCCCCTGGCCCCTCCTCTATACATTTTGAGAATTTTTCAGTCACCATAACTGTGGTTCTGGGCTGGGTAGAATTAGGTTAATTACCATACAGAAGTCAGGGATTTTGTTGCAGCATAATAAAGACAACAATATAAACCCTGCCTGTTTCATCTAACTTCATTTGCAGGCTTATCAAAAATGATGTTGAGAGCAAGACTCACCTTGGTACCCCAGTCTCCACACAGCTTCAGTGGGGTTTAAGGGTAAAGGGTCTTCAAAATGAACTTTAAAGACACTATTTCATAATCAGATATGTAATGAGAGTTGATTTTCCAACCCCAAGTCAGAGTTGTCTTAGATTGCTGACCTTGAATCAGCAAACACAAAGACAGAAAAAATAACAAAAATAATCTATCTTGATGCATACCTTTGTTAGCTCCTTGGCTTGGTACTGTGACTTATATTATTTACTATGCTTTGAAAAAAAGAATCAGTCTACCTTTGTCAGGGTTCCAATCATTTCATCTTAACAAATGGGAACACAGATTAGCAGGGGGTCCTAAAAAGCTGAAACTTAGCAGATGGCAACAGATAACAGTCCAGGAACCATGAAACCAGAGGAGATACTCAGCAGAGAAAATACAAAGGAGGATGAAGATATGATAGCTAGCAGAAATGAGAGAATGTGCAGCAGGGAGCAGATCTCTGTAATGATCCCACCAAAGATATCAGAAGTCTGCAAATGACAGAAATGTGAGCTGTCTCAGTTATACATGGATTCTGCCTTATATGTTCATACTTGAGCTCCTTCCACATATGTGTCCTGGGCACACTGGTTCCTCCTGGTACATACCTTCATATATGCTCTCGCTCCATATATATTTTCTTGTCATGTTTTTTCTGCATTTGTTCTGCACCCTTATTGGTAATAACCTATAGGAAAATGTAGGTGGTAGGAAAAAGGAAATGTTTTCTGTTTTTACTTTGTTATATTGTTTGATGAAATGTCTTTTTAAAATGTTTCCTATGGCTCTCTGATAAAAATTAATAGTTGCAAACAGTTATATCAACTATGGTTTCAAATGGGTAATAAACCATCAAGTGCCTTGAACCTGAGGTAGAATTTCTGGGAGTCAACATGCAAAGGGATGCCCCAAATACCATAACAACTACAGCTACTGATTGATGCTTGTCCTTCATTCTCAAAGAAGATCATGATATCAGGAAAGTGATGCCATGACAACCAAGTGAATGGGAATTGAGTGAGGGGGTGCTGTACTAAGTCACCAGCTTCACTTTCTCCTCCAGATATGAATCTGGATGACTAGAGATGACCCTGGATGCAAGGCACAGCTAGTGTCTAGTGTCTGGGGCCAGACCTGAACTCAGGACCTCGTGACTCCAGAACTGGTATTCTATCCACTGCAACACCTAGTGAAAACAGTAACTACTGTTACTATTTTACAATCAATGATTCCTTTCTTTGCCGAATAACACTACATTTTCTCTCACCATACACCCAAAGTAGCAAAAATACCACCTTCAAATGCTGGTGCTCCCCTCAGAAATGAGCTTCTTACTCCCTGATAAAAATTCCATTGACCATGATACCACTCTACTATCTCTACTGCAAAGAAAATAAACTACAAGCATACAAAGACTTCTCTAAAAAGAGTCTTTCTTAAGGATAAAGTAGTTGGGCATATTTGGAGAGAGCAGAGAAAAAGCCATGAAGGAAGGGAGAGAGGGAGGGTATAAAAATTAGAGAACTGGAATGAAGATGGGGAAATTTGCTGGAGAAGACAATAGAGGATAGAGTCAAAGATACATGTAGAGAATTTAACCTTGATAGGCAAAAGGACTATTTAAGAGTCAGAGGCAAAGATGGGGGTCATAGGGGGATATAGGAGTTATGTCTGTAGGGTATGAATGGTAAGGAAGAGAGGAGGAGTACCCAGAAAATGGTCCCAATGATTTTGGCGAAGTATGAGGAAGAGGGATAGATGAAATGAGAAGCTAAGGAAAGAATGATTGGAATAGTCACTACAGTGAGTGGGATAGAGAATCAAATAGGAAAATTTGATAAAATTATCTCACACAATTGAATATTAGCAAGCATAAATTTATATTAGACCCACTCAGCAGATTTGGATTCATGATTTTCTCCACTTCTGATCAGTTTGTGAGTTCTGTAGGAATGAAGGAAGCAAAAGGTGGAAGTAAGCCCAAGGTGGGATTTGGCAAGGTATGATTAGCAATAGGACAAAGGATCAAAGGGTTCAAGAATAGAAGTTAATGGAAAGTAAAACTGGTACACCAGAAGGGGTTTAGAAGGGAAAAGAATGGAGTCAGATAGTGTGAGAAAGTATTAAAGGAATTAAAGGTTAAAGTGATGATGAAGAATAGGTTTAGGAAGAACAAAGCACAAGGAGAGTTACAAATATAAAAGATTAGGAACAGAAAAAGGAATTTCTGAATTCTTTAAATTAAAAATAGAAAACTAGTGGGTGATGGCAAAATGAAAGGTGTGATCATCTTATTTGCCTTCTATTTACAATGAGGGCATAGATCAGGTGTATTCAGGAGATTGAGTAGTAGTAGTTAGTGTTTTTGAGGAAATATCAATGTGCATATTAAAGTCTCCTAGAATAAGCAAAGAAATTGGGGTGAAGGGAAGATTATGAGCTAAACTCATTGGATAAGGAAGATTGTCCTATAGGTCAGTTGATAATAATGAATTGACTCTAGATTGGGAAGCAAATTTAGATTGAAAAAGCTTTCCAAGATAGAAGGGTTGAGTCTGAAAATTGGGCAATGTTAGGCAACAATATAGGACAAAGAGTATTCTGAATCTCCACAATGACCAGGTGAATTTAAAAATGTATCCAAACTGGGCCAGAGATAAAGGGTTTTCATGGAGAAAGGGAAAAGAGGAGGGAAGTCATGTAACAGTGACTATCAGATGATGAAAAAAGTATGACACAAAATGATATAAGAAAAGAGGAAATTTGTTAAGAAACAGGAGTTCTAGAAAGCACAGTAGAACAGTGGGCAGATCTGTAGTGGGTATGGTAGAGAGAGAATTCAACTTCAAAATGGATGGAACAGAGGAAGTAGAGAGTTAGGGTTGGAGAGTGGAGTTTGTTCTCCAACTGTTAGGCATTCACAGGGATGGGAAGACCAAGATGGTATGGTAGTAATTTTAGAAATTGGGGAATGAGTCTCAGCAAAGTAATCATCAGGTCCAGTGATAAAGGTAGATGTTAAGGCTCAAGATGAATCCTACAAATTATAACATAGTCCTCTTAAGTGCCTGAACTGACATATAGCTGTGTCCTAATGTTTTTTGTCTTTTATTATCAAAGACCATGACATCAGGGAGATGATGCCATGATAAGCACATGACTTCCTCCAGAACCATCTGGATCCAAAGGTTAGATATGCATCAGGATGACTGGAGATGGCCCTGATTGTGAGGGGATCAAGGTTAAGTGGCTTGTCCAGGGAAAGTGACTGGATTCAAACTCCTATCTTCCTGACTTCAAGGCCAGTGTTATATCCACTATGCCACCTAGTTGCTCCAGCTGTGGCCTGGAAGGAGTCTGAAATCCTTGCCTATGGTCGACATGAGCATGGCATTCTGGCCAGGATGTTAATATATTCTAGGCTTTGATTAGAGGAAATTCCAGAATAAGGGTTTCCAGAAATGTACCAAAAAGGGGGTGGAGGATAGGGAACATCCAGAAGCCCAGCAAAAAGGCAGAAAATGTTCCTTTATTCCCAATCTTCCCAGGGACAACTCAGGTTAATGTTTCCCTTGAATAGCACTTTGATACTATTTATTTATCACTGATTTAACTCTCACAGTATATCCTAACACAGACCAAAGATGTGGCTCATATCCTCCATGGTGATAAGGAAAAGAGACTAAGTCAATCATCTTTTCTCATCTTTTCTGAACCATGCCCTATAGCTTCCCATGGACTCCTGAATTGATTCCAAACCATATTGACTCAGGATGAGGGGGGGAAAGGGTTTCTTTTCTTATCTTTCTTTTTAACTCCTCCTACTTCCATTTTACCTCCTCTTATCTTCCTTCTTATCTCCTACTATTTCCTAGTATACAAACACATAATATTTCCTTCTGGCCAACTAAATTAATCCTTGTTTCCTAACCTGCCTTTCCAGTCTCCATGATTTTCCTCAAGTTATTTGTTTCTCTGGCAATTTACTTTTCACCCATAAAAATCCTACCCACTGGCACTGAACAAATGATAGTCTACCATGATTCCCCGATGTCACTCATTAGAATATGGTCTTTTCCTCTTCTGACCCCCCAAGGTCTAAATACCTTATTCACACCTTTTCTATAGTATGAATAGAAGCTTCCCCTACAAAATAGTTTACTGTGCTTGTTTTGCTCCCATTAGAATATAGGGTCAGATAGTAGAGCTATTAGTGTAGAACCCATCAATGGATCATAGATTTAGAGCTGGAAATAACTTTACAAGTCATCTAGGTCAAATGTGTCATTTTCTAAATGAGAAAAATCTAAGTCCAGAAAGGTTAAACTACTTCTACAAGGTTGTACAGGCTATAAATATCAAGACCAAATTTTGTTTCTCTTATCCAGTTGGCTTTTCACTGTATCTCTTTGTTTATTTATATATCATGGCTTTATTTCTCACTCATACCTACCTTACAATCCTGCCAGAGTCTTTTGTAAAGTAATACGTTAAATATTGAATGAATGAAAATTAGATTATCTCTAAAGTCAGTTCATAGGATTTAGAACTGAAAGGAACTATACTGATCAAGTCCCTGGCTTTAAACAGGAAGATAGTGAAGCTCAGAGATTTAACCAGAGGTAGTAATCATTCAGTATCATTAAGTATTAGCATCAAGTAATCATTCAGTCTGCTTGATACCCAAACAAGAATTTGAACCCAAGGTCTTCTGACTCCCATATAACTCTACTTGCTTTCCGTATTTAACTCTCTATGATTCTTTAATTCTCTGAATGGAGGAGTAAAAAGTATGAAGTCAAGCAAGTAGCCATTTGATTGTAGCTTCCGGCTATATCCCAAGGGCGTCAAAAGTGACAGAGGTGAGACACACACCTCAGGGGGCCTACAGGAGATGCTCATTCCCTGAACTTTCGAAACCTTAAAGTTTGAGAGTCACAGTGCAGTTGATCTTTTCTCTAAAGTCTTTCTCCTGCTACTAATAAAAATATCTCCTGGTAGGGCCCAGGGCAATGCTCACAGGAAGTTTTCAGGGTCAAAGCAGGGAAAATATCTCATTCCACCATGAAGAAAAAGCCATTACCAAACCACTCAGCTTAGAAAGAGGAGATCACTGGCACACAAAACCCTGATAAGCATCTCCTCGTTTTCCCAGACTTTTTCCACTTAAACACAACTCTTAATCTAGGAAAGTGACTCGGCCTTCAAGCGGGTTTAATAATCTCTCTTAGACATTGTAGGGAGACTGTATTTGTTGGGGGAGATAAGGCGACAGGCTGGGTGTGACAGGGCAAACACTCTTCTTTATAGCAACTTTGACCATATTTGTTTTGCGCAGCTGTCCCAGTGCCCTTCAGCAGAAGGCTTTCATTTTCCTTTTCTTGGTAATTGAGTTCAGTGTGTCAGTAAACTTGCCCTCCATCTTCAGCTGATCTTGGTTTTGTAGCTAGTGGGTCCACAAAAGCTTCTGGGGCCTTAGCATGAATGAGGAATTCCTTAGGCATGGACATGATGGATTTAAGGTGGCAATTTAAGAACTCAGGGGCCAGGGCTCCAAACTGCTTGATGTCCATCCTACTAACAGGGAAGCCTGAGAGACAGTCCCTTCCACTAAACAATGAAGTAATACTCATCTCATCCCCATGTGTCAGACCTTGAAATATCACTATAAGACATTGAGCAGGATGAATCCCAGCAGCAAGGTAAAAAAGAAAGGGCATTGGACATAGAGGCAGGAACATGGGTTTGAATGCTTTCTCTGAGACAGCTGCATCACCACAAAGAAAACAATAAATTAATAAGCATTAGCAAGAGACAACTGGTGGCATAGTGGATAGAACATTGTATGTGGAGTCAAGAAGAGCTGAGTTCAAATCTAATTTCAGACACTAGCTGTGGTACCCTGGGCAGTCATTGAACCTGTCTGCCTCAGTTTCAACTGCAAAATGGGGATAATAAAAGTACCTTCCTCCTAATGTTGCTGTAAAGATCAAGTAAAATAATAATTATAAAGCACCTGAAACATTGTAGACACTTATGTAATGTTTCCCTCCTTCTTTTCTTCCTCCTACTATTCACCAGATATTGGGTAAGCTACAAATGCAGCAAAATGACAGTCCCTACCCTCACAGAACTAATTTAATTTCTCTGAGGCTCATTTCTTCAAATGTAATAGTAATACTTGCCCTACTTCACAGAATTACTGTGTGGAAAGTTCTTTGGAAACTATAAAACATTAGAGAAACGTAAGGTATTTCTATTCACCATTTGAGTGAATTTGGACAAATTACTTTAGGAAATTGGGACTCAGTTTCCCCATTTATAAAATGATGGAATGGCTAAATGGCCATCCTCCTGACCTTTTGCTTATTTCTTTTTTTTCACATTACATTTTCAAATTTGATAACTTGGAACCTCTGAAATTTATAGGTTGGCAGAAAAGGACAGAATAATAATTCATTCCCAAAGCATTAGAAAGAAGTGGTATAGATCAAAAGTTTGTACTCACACAGTTGAATGAAAGGTACAGAAAGAGTACACAAAATTCCATTGTGTTTAACATTTTCAGATGCTAAGAAAGCATTTAACTTAGCAAAATGATTCTGCAATTCTCCAACAATATCTGCCATATTTAGTGCAATTACACCCACATATATGCAAAGATCATTCAGGATGGATTAATAGAAACAAAAGAGATAACTTTCATAGTTTTCTGATTACTTAAGTGAGATACAAAACAAGGAAATATAGATCAAAGGTATTTCTCATTGTTATGTTAGATGTACTGTAATGAGTCCTAAAATCAAGAAGATCTGGGTTCAAATTTTGCCTCAGACACTTATAAGATGTGTGATCATGGGCAAGTCATTCATCTTCTTTCAGTCTCAATTTCCACATCTGTAAAATGGGACTAATATTAGCACAGGATTATAACAAAGAGAAAATAAGATAATATGTTAAGACATTGTGTAAACCTTAAATACTAAGTAATGATATGTGTGTATTATTGTTATGGGAAAAAATTCTCTATAGAAAGGAAAACCTGTCAAATGATTCTTTTTGAACTAGATTTTGTGCTAATTGATGTTTTGCTATTACATAGAGCCTTCTAAATGAGATATAAAATCATTCAAAAGAGATTGGTATGATCATTCATACAGGAAAATCAAGTGGATGTTTGTTGTGGAAGTTGTGTCAGACACTATGAATGGGCAAGAAAGCTGGACCCAGATTTGAAGAGGCTAGGCTAGATTGCCCTTGAGAAATTTCATAGGACTTCCAATGACCTAAAATAAAATTCAATCTTTTTGACACTAAGAATGTTCAAGTGATATTATATGGCAGCAACTTATGAAATGGTACAATCTCTGAGGAATGAAATTATGGTTCACACAAAGAGCAGTAGAAAGATACATCGTAAACCAAAAAAAAAAAAGCTGCAGCATATTTAAAACAATGAATTATAAGCTCAAAACAGAATAAAAAGATCACGTTAAGGAATGCATGTCTGAAAAGGGAAATGGACCAAGTCAATTGAAAGAAGAAGGAATTGTAGATGGATGACCTGTGCTTTGTGTCATTATCAATATTATGTCAAGAGATCTGCAGGAAAACTCCTAACACCCAGGCTGCATTATCCTCTATGGAAGATTTATTGAGAGACTTAGATAAGAGTAACAGAAGAAAATAAAGCCTGGATGGATAAATTGTGAGTTGTACTTTTGGAGGGAGGACTCACATCCTTGAGCTTATAGATTCATTGAAATATTTAAGTAATATGGGGAGTGTTAGAATAGTCATATAATCCCTGGTACTTGAAAGGTTGAGATTGGTGGATCCTTTGAGCAAGACAGTTCTAAACTTCAGTAAGACTATAGCCAATTAAAGGTCCACTCTGTCTAGTCAATATGATAAACCCCTAGGAGAAGGGATAGAGAAGAGGTGGGGAACCACTGAGCTGCCTAAGGAGTGGCAAACTGACCCAACTTAGAAATGGAATAAGGACAAGATACTTATTAGGTGTCTGAGGTCAGGGTTGGTGTTCTATCCACTGCACTACCTAGCTGGCCCTCCTTTGTGAATTTGTTCTCAGAGCCAGCTTCTCTGCTTACATATCCAGGTCTGGTTTCGTATAGAATTTTTTTAAATGTCTTTTGCAAAGCATCTGGTCTTCCCAGTTTGTTAAATGGCAGAGGTAGAACACTGAAAAGCACAGCAAGTAGAGTGTAGAGGTAAGGACACAGAGGAGACAGTTATTTAGGCTGAAACAGTTCTCTCTCTTTTTCTCCATGTCTCTCTTTCTTCATTCTCAGACTTACCATAGTACCCACAGTCAATATGGAAGAAATTAAGAGCTCTCCAGTCTTCATTCATAGGATGTGTGCCATTGGAAATCCAGATTGTGAATCCCTACTTGATTAGGGCATGCAGTATATTTCTTATAGGATCATAGATATAAACCTGAAGGAAATTTCAGAGACCAGATTACAGATTAGAAAAATGAGGTCCAGGAAGGGTTTGCCCAAGGTCACACAACTGAAAATTGTAATAGGATGGACCTGGTTAGATTATGTTATTCCATTTCTGATTGCAAGAGATATACAAAGAAAAGCTTTCCTACAATTAAGACAATACAAAAGTAGAAGAGGCAGTCTCTGGAAGTAGCAGTTGTCTCCTACCAGTCTGATGCATTTATTGATAATTTTGTAGAGAGGATTCTTGTTCAGATTTCTGTTGAACTAGATAGTTTCTAAGTACTCTTCAAACTCTGAAATTCTATATTTGTGTCAATTTAAAATAATGAATAGTGATACATAGAGCTCCTAACTACTGGAGATGTAAGGCATGGATAGATGAAGAGATGCCAAGTAAGAGTTGGGTGGTAACTACCTAGAGAAAGAAGACTCTGGAGACATTTTCCCTCATCTTAATACACAAAAAGATTGGAGAAATCTTGAGACTCATCATACCTTAATGTTTTATCTTAGAACATCTTCAATGGCTCCATGACTCATTGCTCTAATTCACCTCCACAGCTGCCACTCCCACCTACAAAGGTACCATTTGTTTCTTCCAGAGTTGCAGCTACTCTTTTTAATTCTGTTTCTGGATGTTCTTCTTCAAAGGTAGAGAGGCTGCCCAGTCATTATGCCTAGAGCTAATCAACATAATACCACACCACACACACACACTGTTTATAGGTACATACTAGGTCAACACAAGAAAGGATGCTTCTTAGTAAGAATTTTTTTCTGAGCTCTATTTGCCCTATCTTATCCCTGTCATCACCAATCATTCCAGACACTTAAGAGTCTAGATCAACCTCAAAGCTTCAATTTGCCTGAAGAAGTAATTTAACAATACTGGAAGGGGAATAGAGTGGCAGGTCTTTGCCATTCATTTCATCAGCTGCACTAAAGTTTCATCCCTCTTATGCTTGTCCCCCAAAATTGTCTCCAAATGAAGGAACCTTAGGTGTTAACTAGTCCAATCCAATCATTTTAGGAATTAACTGAGACCCAGAGATATGAAATCTTTTGACTAAGGCAACAAATCTGACTAGTAGTCAAGACAGAGTTTCTGAATTCTATCTAATCCAGGATTCTTTCCACAGTACCACCTACTGACCTCTTATAAATGAAACACCACCTGATTCACTATTTGTAATGAATAGGAGGAGAACTAAAAAGAGTCTGAGAAAAGAAAGTGATGCTTAGATCCACTAACATTTGAATTGTAGTTCAATTATTAGAAAAGGGATATCCTGTTTTGCTGACTCTTAATCTTGTAAGAAGCCCAAAGGACTATAAAACCATGCCTACCTTTTGGCCATTACTAGATCTGTATTCCAGAAGAGATGAAATATGGAAAGAAGGGAACTTTTATGTGTAAGGATATTTATAGCAGCTGTATTCTGGTGGTGGAGAGCTGGAGATTGAGGGGATGTCCAGTTCTGGGGGAATGGATCAACAAATTGTGGTATGTGATTGACATGAAATGCTCTTTTATGAGCATTGAGATGATATTCTCAGTTAAAAACTTACATGGGGGGCAGCTAAGTGGTACAGTGAACAGAGCACTGACCCTGGAGTCAGGAGGACTTGAGTTCAAATCCCTCCTCAGACACTTAATAATGACCTAGCTGTGTGGCCTTGGGCAAATCACTTAACCCCATTGCCTTGCAAAAAATCTAAAAAAAAAAAAACAAACCTTACATGGGCAGAAAATGTATGGTATACAAAGTAGCAGCAATATTATAGGATGATCAGCTATGCATGACTTTTCTCAGCAATGCTGTGATACAAAAGAACTCTGAAGAACTTAAGACAAAGAATACTATCCAGTTCAAAAACAGGGCTGATGATGTCTGAATACAAATTGAAACAAGTTTGGGGTTTTTTCCACTTTGTTTTTCTTGAGGTCTCTCTTTTGTTTTGGAGGGTGTTATATTTACTTTTACAACCTGAGTACTATAGTAATGTTTTTCATGACTGCACATTTTTAAACTCTATCAAGTAATTTGCTTTCTCAATGAGGAGGAATACAGTGGGAAGAAGGGAGAGAATTTGGAACAGAAGGTTCTAGAAGTCAATGGTGAAACTTGTTTTTGCATGTAACTGAGGGAAAAAGTAAAATAAAATATTATTTTTAAAAAGTCAGATCCTTGACCAGGTTGCAATAAATATGGGGGAGAGAGAGAGAGAGAGAGAGAGAGACAGAGAGAGAGAGAGAGAGAGAGAGAGACAGAGAGAGACAGAGAGAGACAGAGACAGAGAGACAGAGAGACAGAGACAGAGAGACAGAGAAACAGAGAGACAGAGAGAGAGAGACAGAGAGAGAGAACGATCTTTGGGGCATGATCCCTTTAGGAACCAATAATCTTAAGCAGTTCTATGACCCACTAGTGAGTGCTCTGCGCTGACTCCTTCCCAAGGATCTGTAGGGCCCAAGATGCTTAAAGTGTACATCCTGCAGTTCCTTAACCTGAAAAGAAAAAAAAATAGCTATTTGAAGGGACCTAGAATTACCATATATGAACCAAAGTCAAACTAAGATACAATATTTCCCCTAAGCTAATGGATAGGCATCACATCACGTGCAGATAGAAGTGTTAAGAGACTCATTATTTTGCTAAAGCCCTCTTTATCCACCCTGTATTTTTCCACACATTTCATTTCCCATCATGGCTGACTGCCTAAAGCATTCATGTGAAAAAAGAAGATTTTTACCTGTGTGTGTTTTCCCTCCCAATAATGCAGTTTATTGGATTCTCAGAAATGACATAAACACTTAAGGAGAGTGGGAAAGAAAAGAAATAAAATAGCTGGGTATCCAGTCACTGCAACAAGGTAGGGGGTTGTCAGTAACCACATTCATGCAGTTTACATTTTTTCATGCTTCTTCCCAGTTTACATTTTTTCATGCTTCTTCCTCATCAAATTGTAAATGGACATGCTGAGAACTCTCTAAGTGGGACCTGAGAAATAGGGAATTGATGTGAGTTGGTCCCTAACTAGAATTTAGAGAAATATACACATACATATAATTGTATACGTCAACAAATATACGCAAATTCTAAGAGTCAAAACAAGTCAATAAACATTTATTAATCACCTACTATATGTCAGCACTGGGATTATAAGAAAATGTAAAAGACGGTCCCTCTCCTCAAAGACTTCACAGTCTAATGAGAATGGAAGCTCTGAATTACCTTAAGAAAACTTTTCTGACAGTACTGTCAGAGCCAAATCAAGAAAACAGGACACATCTACTGAAGAAAAGAACAGCCTCTGAAATTTCTATTACATCAGATGTAGCTAAATTCAAGATAATCATGAATCCCTTATGTTTACAGAAAACATTTGAGTTTTCTAATCACCATCACAAGTTTGAGGCAGTTTAGTGTAGTAGAAAAAGACTGAAGTGGAAGTCAGAGGACCAGGGTTTGAATCTCATTTCTACCCACAAAATCTTGTTGAAATCCCCTCATTACTTTCTGTCTCAATTTCCTCATCTGTAAAATGAGTCATTGGATAAGATGACCTCTAAATTACTTTCCAGATCCAAATTCTATGATCTCACATCACAGTTATGAAGTTCAAGGATAATTATGTTCATTCAACATAGAAAAAACGGAGGTCCAGTGACCTCATAAGACATAACAAAAGTATCATCGTTGATATTATAGATTGAAAATCTAGAGCTATTTGCTTTCTCTTAGACCTCCCAGTCAGAGATAAGCATATAGCAAACCTGACCACAAAATTCAGAAGAAAATCTCTGTATCTTGCACGATGGGGATGGAAGTGAGGGCTTAGTGTAAAAATTTCAACAAAGTCTGAAAAAAATTGTAGACATCAGCTAAAAACTCCCTCATCCCTTTCTCATCTCAAATCATTTAAACATTTTTACACTATATTCTCCTTCATTCCAATCTCTGATGAAGAAATAACCCTTCTTTTTACCTGAATTAATCCCTCTACAATTCCCCTCAATCCCATCCCCTCCTTTCTTCCCCATGAGATTGCCCTCACCTTTCTCTCTCTCTCTCTCTCTCTCTCTCTCTCTCTCTCTCTCTCTCTCTCTCTCTCTCTCTCTCTCTCTCTCTCTCTCTCCTCTCTTCTTCAATGTCTTCCTAGCTATGGTCCTTTCCTTATAACCTACAGAAATGTCCATGTCTCCCTCATTCCTTAAAAAAGCCTCCAATTTGTCTCCATGAGCATTTATGTCATCCCATCTAAGCCCTCCCATACTTAGCTTATCACTTTGAAAAAGCTCTTTTCACTTAAAACTTTTAAAGTGGGATAATAAACTAATAAACTTTCTTCTTGGTCATTTTTATTATCTCTGTAATTTGTGTTTGATCTCAACATTCAAAGGAAACTTCCCTTTCCAGAATTTCAAATAATATCTTAATCACCAAATCTACTGTCCTTTTCTCAATACTCATCTTTCTTGACCTCTTTGCAGCCTTTAACACTATCAACCACTTTTTTCCTCCTGAATATTCTCCCCATCTATTTTCATGGTTTACATCTTTCTTTATTATCCACCTATCTAATGGTCCCCTAATCTCCTATGTTGGATCTTCATCCATATCATGTTTATTAATGGTTGTTGCCCCTCAAGGTTCTGGCTCAGGTTTGCTTCCTTTCTTTAATACCTCCTGGATTGTGATGAGATTCCATGGGTTCAATGATAATCTCTGAGCAGATGATTTTCAGATCTATAAAACCATCCCCAGACTCTCGTATGAGTGCCAGTTCCACATCATAAGCTACTGAATGTTTCAAAATGACAGCTCAAACTCAACATGCCCTAAACAGATCTCCTTATGTAGATCCAAAAAAAGCATCTTCACTTTCCAGATTTATTACTATTGTTGAAGGCAATAGCATCTTCCCAGTTATCCAGGTTCAAAACCTTAAATGACATCCTACACTTCTTACCCATCCATTTCATATATTCAATCTGTTGTCAAACTTGCCCATTTTTACCTTCACAATATCTCTCATGTATAGAGATATACACCCACATAATCAATACCCTAGTATAGATTCTCAATTCTTACCAAGTCAATAGCATTTTTTGAGACCATCTCCCTATTTCACTCAAACTGAAAACAATAGCCATATCAGCATTGGGTTTCATCTCAATACTGATTAGCATAGAAGCTTTAACCCATTTGATTTTTTTCAACCTAGACATATCCATTCCTTTTTTGGGAGCCTGGTAGTATACACACACACACACACACACACACACACACACTCCTTCCTAAGGGACTCACCCAATTAATACCAGACTTGCTGCAGATACCCAATATGCTTTACTCTACTACTACCCAGAAATTCAGAATTTAAGTAATCCACTATTCTCAACCCCCCCCCCCAGCATCAGAGATTAAAGGCATGCACCACTCTACCTAGCTTGCAGGATCCTTCCACCTAATCTTCCAAAATCAAATCTCTCCTCACTGCAATCCATTCTCCATAGAACTTTCTAAAGCACAGGTTTGACCATAGTATACCCCTCTCCCATTCAGATTATGGTTCCTTATTAACTACAACATCAAGTACAAAGTTCTCTGTTTAACATTTAAACCTCCACAGTCCAACCTCTTCCTACATTTCTAGTCCTCTTGTACTTCCCTACCTTTGACATACTCTACAATCCAATGAACACTGACCTCTTTGTTGTTCCTCACACAGGTGATACTCCATCTCCAAGCTCTCTGTCTTCAAAATGACTAACCTTCATGTTTGGGATGCTCTTACTCATCAATGACTCTTGGAAACACTGGCTTTGTCACTGTTGTTGTTGATGATGATGATGATGATTAAGAGGACTAATGACATCATGAAGGTGATGTTTTGACTTGATTTCCTCAATTCAAATCCCAACATAAGTTAGAAGCCTTTCCTAATATCATCCCTTACCCCAAACCCCAATCTTTACTTTCCCTGCATGATATCCTTCCATCTACTCATCATATGTTTTGTATTACCTGGTTATTTACATGTTTGTCTCCCATTAGAATGTGAGTTCCTTGGTCAGGGATACTGTTGTCCAGTCTTAATATTATACCTGCCCTATGAATGTTTATTGACTGGCTGGTTGATTGATTCCATCTACTCCCTAATGATTGGGCTGGCTATTCTGTAACTTTGCTAGCTAAAATACTCTTGCTCCTCTAAGTGGATTTTTTCCTCTTATTAGCATGTAGACTCCTGAGGGCTAAAGTTATCTTGATTTTATATTTGTGACCTCATTACTTAATGCTGTATATAGTAAGCATGTAAGTGTTAAAGAAGTGCTATTTTATTGACTCATTCAAACCTAGGTCATCTGATTTCAAATATAATGTTCTTTTAACCTTTATTTCTGGGGGACTAGGAAAAACATCTTCTTTCTAAATTTCTCTTTCCTTTCTTCCCACTCTTCCCTTCCTAAGATGTTCCTTTTCCTTTTTTCTTCCCCTCCCCCCCACCAAACACATCCAAGAAGCATATGAACAACTCCTGTCAGCAAGATGTGTTAGTAATTGTGCAATGAGGGTGACATTTAGATTCACAGTCCCGGAATAAATCGAAGGATTTGGATTTCCCAGAACAGTAAATTTAACCAGCCCAGCATCCCCAAGGGAAAGGTATTAGAAAAGAGAGAGAGAGAGAGAGAGAGAGAGAGAGAGAGAGAGAGAGAGAGAGAGAAGAAAGAATTACATCTTCAGACTGGACCTGCAAAATCAAAATAAGTGGGCCTGGATTTTTTTGTTACCCACCCTTTAAAGGAGGGGCAAGAGAAGAGGAGTGGGATAAACTAAGCTTAGATAAAAATCTCATTTACCACTCAGTTAATGTCTGCTTCAGGCTCTAATAGCTCCTAATCACTTTTCTCATTGTCTGTCTTAAAGCAAGGTAGTGTTAAGCTTTCACCTCCCTCTGCAGAAAACCCTGCCCCCAATAGGGAAGAAGGTAGGACAGAAAAGCTGTGTAAGCACTCAGTCCTTCTTAGCCACATTTCTGCTTCTAAGTTAGAATGAAAACAACACTATCCCTATCACCAGACCTTATCTTTCCAGGCAAACTAGTTGGGACTGATCATTTGTACTACTTTTCTCAGGGCCCTTGACCCACCTCTAGGGGTTAGGCAGGATAGTAGAATTCCCTCCATAAGATATTTATTATTAGTATCTTTTTCTTTAATTTTTTTCTATGAACAAAAATAGATTTTTCCCCCTCAGAAGATGTGTTACTGGGTTATCATTGACTTTCTGGAATCCTGTTTGATTATTTAACTGATCAGTTATTTGTTTTTATTATTCTTATTGTATAAATTGTTCTTCTGGTTCTGCTTATTTTCCTGTATGTCTGTCCATGTGACTCTTACCAGGTTTCTCTAATACCATCCTTTTATCATTTCTTATAGCACAATAGCATTCTGTTACATTCATGTACCTTATTTTTTTTTTGCAAGTCTAGGGGTAACATGATTTAACCAAAGTCATACAACTAGTAGGTATCAAGTGTCTTACGGAAGATTTGAACTCAGTTCTTCCTGACTCCAGGGTGGTGCTCTATCTATTGTGTCACTGGGCAATAGACCTTGGGCAAGCCACTTTACCCTTATTGTCTTTCATCCTGGGCCATCTCCAGTCATCCCGATTCATATCTGGCCACTGGACCCAGATGACTCTAGAGAAGAAATTGAATCTGGTGAGTTAGCACATCACTCCCTCACTCAAATCCAGTCCATGTGCTGGTCATGGCATCACCTCCCTGATGTCGTGGTCTTCTTCAAGGAGCAAAGGACAAACATCTTATTTTTCCCAGTTGATTACCATTCCTCTAATTTCAAGTTCTTTGCTACTAAAAGAAGAGCTGTTATGAATATATTTGTGAATGTAGCTCCTTTTCTCCTTTCTTTGATCTCTTTTCTTCTGAAAGATCTCAAAAATCAATGCCCAGTTAATGATCCTGTTGCTAATGATCAGCTTTCATTGGCATGCACAGGTTATTATTCTATTGGAAATTATAATGAACTATGGAGACCCCTTCTTCCTTCCTTTATTTCTCTGTAAGTCTGTCCCTCTGGGACACAGAACTATTGAGCTTGGATGGGAGAAGGAGGAAGAGAGAGACAGACAGACAGACAGAGAGAGAGAGAAAGAGAGAGACAGAGAGAGACAGAGACAGAGAGAGACAGAAAGATGGAGAAACAGAGACAGAAAGACAGAGAGGGAGAGAGAGAAGGAGAGAGACAGAGACAGACAGATAGAGACAGAAATGGAGAGACAGAGAGACCAAGAGGCACAGAGAGAGAGAGAGAGAGAGAGAGAGGAAAGAGAGGGAGGGAGGAAGAGAGAGAGAGAGAGAGAGAGAGAGAGAGAGAGAGAGAGAGAGAGAGAGGCAGAGAGAGACAGAGAAGAGAAGGGAAGGGGAGGGAAGGGAAGGGAAGGGAAGGGGAGGGGAGGGGAGGGGAGGGGAGGGGAGGGAAGGGAAGGGGAGGGGAGGGAAGGGAAGGGAAGGGAAGGGAAGGGAAGGGAAGGGAAGGGAAGGGAAGGGGAGGGGAGGGGAGGGAAGGGAAGGGGGAGGGGAGGGAAGGGAAGGGAAGGGAAGGGAAGGGAAGGGAAGGGAAGGGAAGGGAAGGGAAGGGAAGGGAAGGGAAGGGAAAGGAAGGGAAGGGAAGGGAAGGGAAGGAAAAGGAAAAGAAAAATATGAGGGGAAGAGGGAGGAAGAGAGAGACAGAGAGGAAAATGTTTCAAAAACTCAACTATTCAGGTCCAAGATGGATAACAGTTCATGGTAAAAGTCCTAGAATTTTAGTGTACATTGAATTTAATATGCTTGAATAGAGGAATAAGGTAGCCCAAAAAACTAAGATCTCAAGGGAAAATGCTGTACCTGTGGTTTCATCAGGGCAGAAAACTCCCAAATAAGAAGACTCCCTTTACCAATACAGATCAACAAACTTCTAAGCAGTTTATAATCCTGGAGATTTTCCTAGATTGGTTAGGGTTAAACTCAAATAGAAATGGGAATCATTAAGCCTTATAGAAGGATTCACATAGGCCACATATAGACTTATTTTTAAAATAATAATATTTATGTATTATTGCATTTTAAAAAATTTTAAAAATATTTCCTAACTATATTTTAATCTGGTTTAGGCAGCACTCAGGAATGTTGTAGGCCACACTCAGTTTGTGGGTTTGCTGTTTGACACTTCTGTTCTGGAGTAAGGTGTAGGGAAATAAGTTACCCAGAGTCATAGTATGCATGAGAGGCAGAACCCAAAGTCAGATCTTGGCTGGTTTAGAGTTGAAATGTCTATCCACTGATTTCTGGAATCTTAACCAGAGCCTGTGAAATGGGTTTTTTTTTTCATATTTTTAAAGCTGTATTCAGTAACCAGGTGTTGTAATAAATAGAATATGTCTGACCTCAAACACATGGTGGCTGTGTAACCCTGGACACCTGCCTGCCTCAATTTTCTAATCTGTAAAATGGGGATAATAAAAATAGCATGTCCCTCCGAATGTTGTAGTTAATGAACAAACAGGTCAATGTTTGTAAAATACTTTGCAAATATTGAAGCACTATATAAATATTAGTTATTATCATCCATTAGTCATTATCAAATTGGTTTCCTTGGTAAACTTATATATTCTGTTTTATGTCTTTTAAAATGTTACCCTGAGATAAGATCGCTAAGATTCTCCTGTCCCTGACACAAGAAAGGTGAAGAACCCTTGATTATTCTACCCTGCCTCTCAATAGGATCTTAGACTGCAATAACAGAAAATTTCCAAAACATAAGGAAGAGATAGCCCTGCCATTCTCTGTACCGATCCAAACACATTAGACAAATTGTATATATTATTTATTTCTGTTCTGTTATCATTTGTGTTTAGGGACATTGAAATGACTTCAATTTAGGGAACTTGAAGTAGTTCTAAAGACACCAGCAGAGGAAAGAAAAGAACCCTAGATTCTGATCTTGTTTCTAATATCCTGTGCCAATTTGAAGTCTAAATGGTGAAATAATCTCTATGTTTGCACTTTTGAAGAAATGCTATGTAGAAGAGGCCCATAGTGGGCAGAGCTAGAATCAGTAAAAGTCAAAATGAGGCAGATTTTAGAACAATAAAGGGAGAACTTCTTGAGGATCAGAACCATCAAACAATAGAACTGTTGCTTATTGAGTTCCCTGGCATCAGAAGTATTATGTGCCTCCTAAATAATCTCAGAGGTCCCTTTTGGGTTCAAATTCTCCATTTTTGTAGTCTGGGGGGTTGAGCTGACCCTTCCCCACCTCCTCCCCTGCAGCCACCCCTCTGCAGACCTGCCTTTCTCCCTGCTGGGGTATCACCCCATCCACCTTCAGTGGTGGTTCAGCATATTTCCATGGGAAATAAATGTTATTTTCTGGTGCATCCAGGCTTCATTAGTCTTCCTGTCAAAGGGAATCAAAGAGGGCGGGAGAGAAAAACCCCAAAGAAAGCAGCTTCTTGCTTACACCAAGCAGAAAAGGATAATGTTACCGGAGGAAAGAGAAAAGGAGAGGGAGAGATGGAAAACTAACTTCCTCATTTAATCAACTTGAAACATGGATTATATGAGGTTGAAAAACAGTTACCTTGTTCCTTACACAAGTCTCTTGTTCTGTCCAGGGCTATAAAACCCTTTGCGATTTTATCTTTTCATAAACTTTTATTGAATCTGATGTTCAGAGGGCCATTGAGGACCATCCAATTAAACTTCCTCCTTAATCCCATTTTTAAATCCCAGGGCTGAATTGATGGGAGATTAAAAGCTAATAAAGATGACAAATGAGAGTAGATCAGCAGGGGATAAAGGGAGTGGGGAGGGAGTCTAAGAGGAGAGGAAAGTCCCATTCTAGGATATAAAAAAAAAAAAGGTAAAAAGTGGGGGAGAGATTTAATAGACTATTTGCCATAACCTAAGGAAAGTCAGAGAAATGAGACTTGGGTGTCCCATGGAACAAGACTGGTTTTGTGAAGGTGTGATCACAGGTAAATCAGGTAATGTAATTTCAAGCTGGAAGATATCATAGACTTAAAAACTAAAGCTAGAAGGGACTTCAGAGACCTTTATAGTCCAAACGTCTCATTTTACAGATGACAAAAAAAAAAAATGAATTTCAGGAAGAAACACTGAATTTCTCAAGGTCACACAGTTGAGACTCCAAACCAGGTCTTCTGACTCTCATGCTTTCAACTATGCAACACTGAATTTGATGCATAAAATAGGCCTTCCCAGAGGCCCTATTTTGAGGACATTTCCTAACCCAATATGATTCCAGAGTCCTGGGTAATACCTACTTTGCCCCTCAAAGTAGGGTCTTGATGGCTGTTAATTGTTCAGTTGTTTCAATACTGTCCAACTCTTCATAACCCTGATTGGGGTTTTCTTGGCAAAGATATTAGAATAGTTTGTCATTTTCTTCTCCAGTTCATTTTACAGATGAGAAAACCAAGCAGAGTTAAGTGAATCGCCCAGGGTCACAAAGTTAGTAAGTAATTGTTTGAGGCTGGACTTGAACTTCGTTCTTCCTGATGTTAGAGCCACTCCATCCCCTGAACCACCAAGCTGCCCTAAATCTTTGTGGGGACATTATTTAAACAAATATAGCGGAACCACCTAAATGAATATCATTTTTTTATTATTGTTTACTGAATATCTTTTCCTATCTTGTCCAAACTGGAAGTACAACATTTAAACACAGTCGCAGTCCCAATATTTCTCAGCATTCTCAGGAATGTTGATCTGCTCTATTTGTGACTGGGATCAATTCTCCCCCTTTTATTCAGCCTGGTGCCCCCTCCATGCTCCTTCACTGATCCCCAAGTCTTATTCATATTCATTCTAGAAGTAGTGTGGACACCTTATAGGTTTAGCCCACTAAAATTTAGTGAAATCCACTAAAAGATCCATCACCTTCAGCATACCCTACAGCAGGGATTACAGGCCTGGGTCACCATATCCAGACAATACTGTCCCTTTCAAAGGAGTAAACTATATGTTGGATTCGGTGTTACCATTATTATTCAAAACTACATTCTCGCATTCATTTGTCTATTCACCTAGGTACAGTTTTTTGGGGGTTGTGAACATGTGCTAAGCTACGCTAAGGTGTATAGCAAGATGAATAAAGTAGAATATCTAGCCTCAAGTCACTATTTGAGGAGGTCCAGCAAGAACATAAACTCTAGTATAAAACTTTGAATTATCTTTAGAGATTATGGCACATTTTTTGACTTCCTTCAGAGGTGATCAGTCTGAAGTCTCAGAGGCTGGATTTAGTCTTTGGAAGAAACCTAAAGTCTTTTGGAATCAAAATAAGTGCCCAGACTGGATAGCAACATTTATAGTCTTAAATACAATGTGACCATAAAGGAAAAATCTGATTCTCTTAAAGGAATTTCAGAAGAATACTGTCAACACTGTTAGGAACAAAGTCATTGAGTCCAACTTCCCCCAAGATCAGTACTAGAACCACAAAATCTGAAAAAAGTTCATCTTATTACTTTACAGTCATACATAGTCTCATCTTCCTCTCCTACTCCTCCCCCTTCCTGGAATTTCATCAAAAGAAGAATCATTCCTTCAATACTAAAAAAGTTGCTTCTAAAAGTGTCTTCTTTCAAAATTTCAAATATTCTTTGAGAAAGATAAAATATTGAGTGACAGTATATTATTATGGGTAGAAAGCTCATAGTCTAGAACATTTGGGTTCAAATCCCATTTGTGAAACATAATTGGTTGTGTATCCTTGAGCAAGTCACTTAACTCCCTAAGATTACAAATTGAAGAACAGATATCTCCTTGTTAGATGGAGTTTCTTTATTGGGAATCTCCAGTGCCAATAAAAATCAATTCCAAAAACTTATTAAGCTGTTTTGAGTGCTTAAGTTCTTATTGTGATTTACTAAATAGGTAGTTAAGTAGATGGTAAATAATTTAATAAGTGCTTCTTATGTGACAGACCCTGTGCTAAATACTAGAGATCTGAATGCAATCAAGCAAGTCCTACTATTAAAGAGCTTAAATTCTGATTGAGGAAGACAATATAAAAAGAGGTGTTGGGAACATGGAAATGTGGGCTCATGGAGAAGAAACTACAAGAAAGTGTCAGAGAACTGGGTCTCAAAAGACAAGAGGGTACTCAAGGGCACAATTTCAAGTTCCAGTAGGGAGAAAATGAAGATCATGGCCCAAGAGCAGAAGGTCTGATATGGAAACAAGCCCTCCAAAGTACCTAGGCCAAGAGTTACTCAAAGCAATCTGTTCTAGAACAAGAACCACATCTATAATATAATAATGAGTAATCATCATATCAAAGGTAATATGTATCTTTAAAACCCTGTCATCCAGTACTCTTATTTCTCAGATGAGAAATCTATGTTCTAGAGAGAGATAAGTGACTTGTTTGAGTTCACACATTCGGTAAACAATAAAGCCAGAATTTGAAACTATATCTCACTCCAAATTTAATATTCTTTTTTTAATGAAAGAGGATATATTGTCCTTTAACCACCCCCTTGAATATCTCTGGTGAAAAGGCACTCACTCCACCTTTCCTTCATCCCTATTCCAATCTCAGACATTCAATCCTTTTCAGAGTAGCTCTAATTCTTAGAAAATTCTTAGTTTCATTGAAACTAAGAAACTAATTCAAATTTGGTTTCCTGAACTATCATCCATTGGTCCTAGTTCACTCTTCTGGGGCTAATCAGAAATAATCTAAACTCTGTTCAAAAATATAATTTTAAAAATGAATAAAAAAACCTTAAGAATCTGAAAAGCTGTATTCACCTGATTCAACTATCTGTCTTATCCTCACTGAAGTCCAATTTCTTCATCTGTAAAATGGGGATATTAATATTTGCACTGCCTTCTTCAAAGGGTTGCTGTGAGAAAGTTCTTTGAAAACTTATAAAACTCTATAGAAACATGAGCTACTCTGATTTCTACCAAGGACAACTAGGTGGTCTGAAATCAGGAAGAACTGAATCCTAATCCAATCATAGACATTTATTAACTGTGTGACTATGGACAAGTCATTTAACCCTGTTTGCCTCAGTTTCCTCCTCTGTAAAATGAGCTAAAGGAGGAAATGGTGGGGTCCAAAGAGTTGGACATAAGTGAAATGACTCAACAGCAACAAATAATCTTTGTTTTCCCAGATTCCTTCACTTGGCCCTCATAGGATGGTTTCCAGTTCCTTTCCATCCAGTGCCTCCCCTTCCCCCCCCCCGCCACCATGAATGCTCTCATTCTGAAAATATCTCTTCCAAAATGTGTTTTCAGGAACTGAACACAATGTTCCAGATATAGATGTATCTCTGATGGCTAAAGTCCCTTCCAAAGTCAATTAGATGATGCATTGGTTAGAGTTCTGGTTCTGACTCAGGAAAACCCAAACTCCAATGAGGACTCGGATACTTATAGCTTGTTTGCTAACACTTTGGTGATGAAATATTTCAACAAAACATTAGAGTAGATGATCCTAGAAAAGCTATAGCTAAGTTTGAAATCACAGCCTGCCCAACTTCATGGGACCTTCAGTATGCTGAATGCCCATTGAAATAACCTACATGTTGAAATAAAGAATCCAGAGGAGGGCTTTAATAGAGCATAAGAATAACATTAGCCCTTGCCTCCTGCCCCTCTTCACCTCACCCTCAATCACCTAATAAAACTCTATTCTTTGCCTCCGACTCTTTTTACAAGTTAATATTCACTTCATCACATTTAATTAACACAAGGAGACTGGTGCTGTCTCATCACTGGGCTTGGATAGCAGGAGCCCATGCCTCCCTTGGAGTTCAATCACAGAGCTGTCTTACGCAATTAGCTTTCTTCCTCCTGATCTGAAAGCTCCATGCCCATAAATATCGTCCAATTTTATTGATATTTGTAATTAAAACCACCAAACAGGCCACACTCTGCTGAGCAAGTTTGCAACACACACATCAATAATGGGAACAAGAGCATATTTATATGTGTACATTTGATAGATAATAATCCCAGGCATTTCTCATTTTGAGAACATCATGTGGGAGCCAGCTAATTAATCCCTGCATCTCTCCTGGGGCAGAAGGGTAGTCTTCATACACATCCTCATTCTTTACCAGTTTCCCCAGTAGTTTCAAGGAACCCAAGGGACAAATAAATAGGAAGAACTGGTTAGAAGTTGGAGAAGGGAATCAGAATGAAGACCAAGCTAGTTAGATTTAAACTAGAAAGATCTAAGCACACAAACCAAAAGGTCTTCTAATCTGGTCCTTTTCACCTCTAGCTGAGATTCTTTTTTACCCCCTTCAGATCAGTGTTCTACCTCCTAGAAAGTTGCTATAAAATTGTCCAGAAAGGGAAAAACTTCACACTTCTAGAGATCGATCCAACTCTGTCCTTGAGTTCTCATTCTCTGACTTCCTCAACTAATTTCTTTCGGTTTGAGAGCTGATCCAGTTGCTACCACCATTACACCTGAACAAAACGGCAGTACTTGACTTCCAGGGCTACTCCATTCCCTCTTCTTAGTGATCCAAGTTGAGGGGAAAAATTCCCCTAAACAAAATCACAAATACTTTTCACATTATGCTGTCTTCTCATAATTCATCTCTTCAAGTTGAAAGAGGGAATTGGTTGAAAGGAAACTAGTCAGATAGATGTTACAGAGCCCAACCTAGGATCTATTTCTTTAGCATAGATGGTTATCTAAATGATCAACAGTCTCTTACCCAGTTTATTCCCATAACCCACAAACAGGACCAGAGAACCCTAAGGGAATCACAAATCTCAGACAAAAAGGGTAGTATGGATAGTGTTATGGAATCAATTTTGAGTCTTAAATAATAGAAACTGGGTTCAAATTTTAACTTTCCTTCCAAAATGTTATCCTTTAATCAAAGCCAAAATTGAGTCCTATATTTTCCGCTATTTTTCCTGCATTTTCCCCAAAGTTGTGATTCCCTCCCTCCTCCCTCCAACCATTCCCCTCCATAGCAACATTCTCTAGGCATTGATCATATTCTGCTCTGCCTTACACTTGTATATACCTAAGTCATATTATGGAGAGACTTACCTAGCTCATTCCTATCATTATTCAGGACACTGAAGAAAGAGAAGGCAAAAGACTTGCTTACATTAACAAAAACATCTGTGAGATATTTTTATTTTGAATAGTTAGTATTGCTAAGTTGGCCTTCAGGTAGGGTTTTCCCATGTCACATAGTTCAATCAATATAATATCTGAAACTGTATGGTTTGCTTTTTATTCTTTTCAAAACACATCTTAGAGAAAATATATAGATACTTCTTACAACAAACATTCCTTACCTTGTTTCCCCCCAGAAAGGGAAGATAGACCCTCCCAAAGGAGAAGATAGACCCCCATATCTTCTGTCCCAGTCAGGCCACATCTAACATATTGTGTTCAGATCTGGGTATCATATTTTAGGAAGAACATTAACAAGCTGGAGTGTGTCCAGAAAGGACATAACAGATGGTGAAGGGATAAACTGGAGACCACACTATAAAAGAATTGCTAAAGATAATTATCCTGGGGAGAAGATTTAGGAGGTCATATAATAACTCTTTTCAAGTACATGAAGGACTATCATAGGGAAGAAAGATTAGATTTGTTTTGTTTGGTCCCAAATGATAGAACTAGACATCCAGAGCAATGGGTGGAAGTTTAAAAGAAGCATATCTGGGCTGAACATAAGGAAAAACTTAGTAATAATTGGAACTGTCCCCAAGTTGAATGGGCTGTCCCAGGAACTCCATATCACTAGAGGTCATCAGATTCAAGTTGAATGACCATTTTTCAGGAATGCTGGAGAAGCAATTCTCATTCAAGAAACTATGGGGCTAAATGACTTATAAGTTTCTCTCTAATGTTAATAGTGTATTTTTTTAACTGAGCATGGTCACAGAATCAAAATCCTTGCACTTAGATTTTATAAGCATTGTTCTTTACTTAACCAATCTGTATTTGCTACCTTTGTATTTGTTTCATGTGGTTGATGTCTCCCCATTAGAATGTCAGAATATCAATATGATATTGATAAGGAGAGAGAGATAAGTAGATAAATCAATTAATGAATAAGTGAGATAAAAGGATAAATAATCGTTAGTTGATTGATTGCTTCCTTGATTAGTACTACTGTAAACAAGGTACCATGTCTGTTCAAATATGAGCTTATTGAAGACAGGCCCTGAATCCTATAGCCTGTTTTACCTTGTGGCTCAGTACTTAGTACCTGGCAAAGAGGAAGCACTCCATAAATATTTAATTGAATGGAATTAAGTAGAATTGAATTTAAGTAGCTCTCAGAATCTCTTTCCAAGTCCTATTTCTCAGGGTGGGCCTCCCTGGCTCTGTCTACACTATTCTTTCCCTAATATGTTACCCTTAACTTCTACAAGTCCTGTTCTTATACTTGTTCCTTAAATATAGACCTTCCATCTTGATCTCAAATACTCTTCTCCTTCTTTCCTTCAAGAAAATATCAATGACATCAGCCTCTAGAAGTTGGCCCCTTCATCCAGCCCTCTTCTTCCTCTGGGTACTATTTACTTTTCAAGATCACATTCTCAAGTCTGTTTTTCACTAGAGGGCTTTTTCACCTCTGCTCCCAAGGTTAATATATGGAAAACTTTTAGCAAGGTACACTGAAAAAACATCAAACTTGGAGTTGGAAAGTCTTAAATTAAAATTCAATTTCTGATACCTCCTAATTGTGACCATAGTCAAATCATTTTATTTCTTTGAAACTCAGTTTCCTCATCATTAAAATAATGATACAGAATAATGTCTGTAATAGCTACTTTGTTTATCTATTTATTTATTTATTGGTTGGGGGGGATTGGTTTTTTTTTTTTCTTGAAACTGGCTCTTCTCATCTTATCAAAGCTAAAAATTTTGACCTACCTTTTTCCAACCTGGATTAGTTCACCTCACAGTCTGGTGGCTCCCCCACCTCACCATGTTAATTCCAGACAATGAAGATATCCAAAACAGCTTTAGCCCTTTTGTAGTTCAGAATTCCTGAGCTCAAAAGATCCATTCAGCCTCAGTCTCCCCAAATAGTAGTATCATACAGGCATGAAACACTACACAGAGTCACAAGATTGTTGTGAGAATCTAAAGAAATATGGATTCAAAAAAGTTTGAAAATTTAAGAGTTCTGAATAAATGTCAACTATTATTGTTATTGTTCTTTTTATCAGTGCCCAAACAGTGGCTGAAAGCATTGCATCAAATTTCAACCATTGAGAAGTCATCCAGAAGAACACTTCCTTTCAGTTTCAGAAGTCTTTCCTTTTGCATTCTCTTTTGGATTTTCTACTAGATTTTTGTTTCCTCTAACAAGTAAAATACAATAGCAGAGGCTCCCTCCATATCATTATGTTATGCCTTTGTTAACTAGTTTCTCCCATGCCTCCACTATGTGGGAGAAGGAATGAAAAGAATTAGTACCATATAATTAACACATTCTCTTTCTCTCCCAATATTCCCCCATTCCCAAAGAATGCAAAGATGAGCTTATCTAACAAACATCACCCCATGGCATAAAAGGAAAGCCATATAAGCAGAGGACCACAGGATTAAGAGCTAGCAGAGGCATTAGAAGTCATTTAAGTTGAATTTAGTTTTACAGATGAAGAAACTGAGGTTCAAAGAAGTTCAATGGAAAGCCCAAGAAGTCATCTGAACCATAGTTATCTGACTTCAAATCTAAAGGTTTCCCATTATGCCTCTCAGTGATCAATGAGGAAAACTAGTAAACCAAAAGTCAAAGAGGATAAGAAAGAGATTGTTAAAAGGCACTATCTCTATTTTTCTCCTTTCTATGCGAATGGAGCAGTAGCTCATAGCAGAGCTTCTCTCCTAAGAAAATCTCAACACAGTTCTGTTCCTCTCTCTTTTGTCTCTACTGGCCTCTCAATCTCTGTCTCTCATTTTTTGTCTCTTTGTATGTCTCCTTGTTTCTCTCTGTTTGCTTCAGTCTTTCTCTGTTTCTTTTTGGAAGGAAAAATGCAAAGAAAGAAAGGAAAGAAAGTAGGAAGGAAAAAAGAAATCTCAATGAATGGGATTCCATAGTCTACATATGATCCAGATGATGGAACTGTTTCCTAGTTTCCATGATCTGAACCACATATCTCAAGTAACTTGACATAGTTTTGCCACTTGTATTCTAAGGGGAACACAAAGCTTTTGGAATCACTAAGTAAAACTAATATCAGAGTCAGGTTTGGAGATTTTATTTTTCTATGTTGTCCCAAACTCTTGGTAACCTTGAGTTTAGACTTTTATTAGACCACTGAATGAATAGCCAAGATTGTATACATTTTTCCGAATTATGTGCTTTGTACCCTTTTCCTAAAACTACTTTCAATTCATCAAACTGCTTCATATATATCTTTTCTCAAGATTCACTCCTTCCATGAGGTTTTCCCAGAGTAAATACCATAGTCATACAAAATCAACTCCAACAGGAAAACACCAAATCTTCCCAATGTGTTATGCAGTAAACTCAAGTCTAAGGAATTAGGAATTACATTTCCTGGGAGGCCCCAGGATATCAAAGGTTAAGTATGATAGCAAGAAAGCAAGACTTGAAATCCTCCTAAGAAACTATGCCAACAGTAAGAGGATTTCATTTTGGGGTGAACATAGAGGGGGAAAAAAGAAGTAGAATAGCCAAGGGCCATGGAGTCAACTAGAATTGGAGAGAACTGGCTGGATGAGCAGACTGACAATCTAGCCACAAAGAGAACAAGGAGCAGGGGATGGGAAAGCATCGAGACAGCCAAACTATCTCACTGCTGTGGTTGGGCAGTGGCATGTAGAAACTTAAAAGAATTACAAAAGCTTCATGTAGCATATACTCAAATCTGCCAAGATATTGTAGTTTTCCACTGTTTGTTAGGCAGAATCCTGGAGTTCAATGGAGCTTCCTTTTTAGACCT
Organism: Macrotis lagotis; assembly: GCF_037893015.1. Taxonomy (NCBI): domain Eukaryota; kingdom Metazoa; phylum Chordata; class Mammalia; order Peramelemorphia; family Peramelidae; genus Macrotis; species Macrotis lagotis. The sequence goes on from NC_133658.1 coordinate 150,329,567, forward strand.
TATTGCAGAAGAAAGTAGGAATGAATTCATTTGGGAAACATTGCTGAGAATGTATCTATTTTTTTTGTTTTCTTTCTATTATAATTATTTTTTTTATTCTTGGTATCCTTAATTTTTTGTCTCACTTCAAATTAGTAGAATAATAACTAAACATTTTGTCCTAAATTGGCTTTATGGGTTTCATACTGGGACTTAACCAAGCAGATATACTTTACTAGGAAATACGTAACCACATATATGAGAGACTAGTAGATATCACATGGGCAACATTGTGGGTTCTTTGAGGATTTAATCTTAATGCAATCTAAAGTGTAAAATGATTAAACATTATTAGCTTTGAGTATGCTCTTTATCATTTTTTTATTGTTTTGAATCTAGGCTTCTGATTTTAGTAGTCTTGTATTTTAGTAGAAAAGCTGCTAATAATCCAGTAGTATTTGATTCTTGTGAAGCAGAATTATGTCATGCTATAGACTCTTTGAGGGAGAGCTAAAATTCTAGGTTAAACATGAAAGAAGAAAGATGGTAGGAATACATGAGTTTTCTATACTATAGGAGTTATAGGGTATACTCAGAGATAATTGATGGAAGAGGGATTTGGAAATTAGATTTAAAATTCCCTATATTGAAGACCTTATGGTAAGAGCAAGATTTGTTGAGTAAAATGTAAAAAATCTATTGAAGGGAGTGTTATCCTCCTAAGCAGTCAGCGATCCATTACCAACACCCTCCCCATTAATCTGTATTGTTGTCTTTCAGTCCTTTGGGTTTTGTTGGCAGAGATACTGAAGTAATTTGGAATTTCCTTCTCCAGCTCATTTCCTCATAAATTAGGAAACTGAGGCAAACATGCTTAAGTAATTTTCCCAGGGTCACACAACTGAGGCTGGCTGGAAACTCAGGTCTTCCTGACCACAGACCAGGCAGGCTCTCTAGTCTCCACTCTAGTTGTTCTTGTCAATGACCCAGGAACAAAATATTTCTCTTTGGGCAGTTATTCACAGACAAGATAAACATTGGATTAGATTTAGGGCCCTTTCTTCTTTAAGCAGCACTGCCTGAGGGAAGCAGGGAGGTGGGGAGAAGGGACAGCATTATAGATAATTAAGGTTATTCTCTGGGGAATATGTCCAATTATCTGGAGAAGAAGTCTTTGATATCTGTCTAGAACATGCCACAGACAACATACAAAAGTGGCAAGAAACCAATACAGAAGTATAGGTGATTACTAGAGAGCCTCAGGGGGCCGCTTTGATAATCTACATATGTGGAGGACGCTAGACCCCAGGTCATGGTGCTGAAATGTTTGCAGACACCGAAGAGCCAATTTGTGAGGACACCTATTTAAAGTGCCTTTCTGTCGCCCACTAGAAAACATGAAAGAACTTTGCTTTTGTGACAAGGTTGAAGTAGTTATTGAAGAGGGCTAAGATCAAGGAGGCATACCCCTGATATATTCCTGATGTGTATTTTTGGAGGGGGGGGGAGGTGAACCACAATAGATTTGCTTAAGAGGAATCTTAACCTGTCATTCTAGAATCCACCCATTGCCTGCCTTATATTAGAGTTCCAAAGGATGTATCAAGAACTTGGAAGTTACCTACACTTGACTCATTAGGGGATGGGAACAGGGATACTTAGCCTAGACCAACTAAAAGCTTATAAATGGGTCCACAAGCCTAAGTCTCACTCCCATATGGTGTTTGGAGACCAGACAACAGACCCCTATAGATTTTTCAGGCCTCTCTAACCAGTTAGATCCAGGGATAAGATTTCCTCTGGAGAAATAAGGGCACTAATATGGTGATCCCAATTTAATGGGAGAGGAGTTTACTTTTGTGATAGGAAGATGACCACTGATGGAGCACATGCATAATTGGTATTGAATTTCAGCATTTTACAATATGTCCTATATATTTACATAGGATCTACTGATTAACAAAGAAGTTTCTTCAGGCTGCTTGTGGAACAGTGTATAGCATGCTGAGTCTGGGGGACAAAATATGAGAAACAAAGGGAAAAACTATGGGAAGTCACTATGTCAAGATCTAGGCAAGAAACTGTATTGACAGGCACAGGGTACTAATGGAGAAAATCAAGCATTTGCTCTGAGATATGAACTTCTTAAGACTTTCCACCTAGGACTAAAGATGGTCTCAGGGTCAGGCCTGAGCCCAGGTATGATTGGAAGGAGGCAAGGTTGATTGGAAAACTAAGTGTAGGGTAAGAGAGAGAAAGGCAGATACTGACTGACCCCGATACTCCCCTCTCTAATATGTTCCTCTATATAGCCTCTTCATCTTTACCGGTCCAAATCAATCACCAGGGATAAGACCTCATTCTATTATGGATACCAGCTAATGATCCTAAAAGTCCTGTGGTCCTTCTGCACAATTCAAGATGAGGTGGTTTCTTGGGCTTTACCAGGTAAAATAGTAGAAAGGAAGAAAAGAAGAGAGTCCAAGACGGAGCCAGGGAAGGCAATCAAGAATGTCCTAGATTAAGATCCAACAAAGAATATTGAGAAGGGGCAGTCAGATTAGGTGGAGGAGAATCAGGAGAGAATAATATCATAAAAACCAAGAGAGAAGATTTCAAGGAGAAGACATTTATAGACATTGTCCAAGGCTGCAGAGAAGCTACTCATGGGGAGAGAGGAGTCTGCAGTAACTAGAATGGCCAGAACCAGAGAGATCAAGTAGGAGATAACTATCAGTTACAAAGAGATTCTTCATAACTTCATTTCTAAAAGCTCCATTGCTGGTGTCTGGAGCTTTGTCAAAGGCAAGGGGGAATGGGGGGGAGGGAGATGTAACAACAAGGAAAGAGAAGAAACTTCACCCAGATGGAACATATTAGATAAAGGCAGAACAGGGTCATAATTACACCTAATTGTGTTAAGTCTTTCCATGTCTTCAATCAAGGAGGGAAGAAAACGAAGGTCTCCTGTTCTCTTCAGATCTACGCAGCCTGCATATCCCCTACCGAAGGTCAACCTAATTAATGACAGCAAAAAGCCATCACTCTCTGTGTCTGATTGTTCCACTAACAGGACATTCCACTTGCAATCTCAACATATTAGGCTGTTGCTGCTGCCCGCCCGAGTGTGTTTAATTCTCAGCCTGTATTTTATGTGCTTTCACAGACAGAATTAATGGAAATAGGTTTGAGATTCAGATGACATCACATTGGTGACTCATAAATAGAGAGATGGATAGGTTTCCCCTCCCAGGCCCACAAACCACCCCACCCCACCCTTACAGGATTTTCAAGGTAACCTTGACTTGTCAAACAATATTTGGGAAATGACAGGCAGTGGGGAGCACATTTGTAGCCATCTGGCTTGTGGTTAGGCCACAGGAGGTTAACAACCCAGGTTTAGGAAAAGGAGGAGGGAGAATTTAAGGTGTGAAAGGATAGGTTTGAGAGCAAAGGGATCTCAGTGAGTTTTGCCCAGGGGTCGGGGGTTAGCTAATTAACTGGATCAGTATCCCAGTTTAGGAGAACTCAGTTACAAATCATTCTTTCGGTAAGTGTCAGTGAGTGGAAGGGACTACCTCAGTGAGGATTTTTTCTTCTCCTTTCCTAGAAATGTTCTTTCTTTGTCATGTTTTTTTTTAATTACATTTTATTGAACACTATGCACTGAACAGAAAACAGGTACATATTGAGGAAGGGGGGTGGGTGGGAAACAACCAGCAATGAATGAGCTGACAAAGCCTGCCACTGAATAGGGTTACAATTAGACAATTATTTGCACTATTAGAATTGCCTTGCAGGAGATTTTCCTTAGGAAAATGCGAGACAGAATGACTCACACCAAGGTTCCCTAGGAGATCCACGAGGAGATCACTCTGAATGACCTCTCATTCTCCAAGTCCAGGGTCTAAGGGTCCCAAACCATCATCCCCTTCTTTTCTATCCAACAGCTGGGTTGTCTCTGGGCCCTTTCATTCCTTTGCTGCCCTCTGCCACTAAAGGAACCATTCATGAAATATAGCTGCAGGCCCCATGGTCATTTCTGATTTCATCAGTCCATCTACTGGGGCTGTAAGCAGGGCTTTTATTTCAAGAAGAATCTGTAAACAAGAGGACATCTGGGTCTGAGCCTGCCCAAGGAGCTGGCCTTTTTCATTAAGGCTTGGGGCAGAGGGCATGTGGTGAGTTCAGAACCAGTCAGAGTATCCAAGAATGTTAAATCTGGAAGTTTCTCCCAAACTCCCCACTCATGCCCTATTCCAAACACACATACTTTTCAAATGAGTAGCAATGATGAGTGGCAATTAATAGTAATTCCCATTTCTGTAATACTTTACATTTTATAAATTTATTTTCTCACAATCATACTGTAAGGTAAACAGTGCACATATTATTATTATACCCATTTTACAGAATTAAAAAAACAAAATAAAACACTGAGTCTCATGTAGATAAAGTGGTCACAAGGCAAATCCTGGACTAGAATTCAGACCTAACTCTAATATTCTTTCCACTATAAAATTTTAACTTCCACAAGGTAGGGGGATGGGGAGGAAAAGACAAATGGAGTTTCATTTTTTCATTTCCACAATGAAGCCAAGAACCCTCTGTATTTACAAAGTTAGAAGAATCCTAGAAAAAAATCCCTAAGTAAATATCCAGACTTGTTTTATTACCTGGACATAGAAATCTTCTTAAAATTAGCCTAAGGACATGAAGGATATGGATGGCAGGGGACACCTATATCTCAGGACAAATTTTGCTATAGACCTTCCAACAAGATTGAAATTCCTCAAGTTTTTCTTGTACTGACCACAAAATTCAAGTCCATTTCTGTTGAAGATTCTCACTGCATGCTTTCTCTGTTGATCAGAAATTCAGTTAAGGATGGGAAAAAAAATATACATTGCCAAGATTGATGGGTAAATGAAAGATCAATCTTTGGCAACTGCTTTAGAAATGATGCATAGGGGGACAGCTAAGTGGTGCAGTGAATAGAGCACCAGCCCTGGAATCAAGAGGACCTGAGTTCAAATCTGTCCTCAGACACCTAATAATTACCTAGTTATGTGACCTTGGGCAAGTAACTTAATCCCATTGCTTTTCCAAAAAAATAAAAGGGAAGGAAATGATGCATAGAAGCAATCTGACGTGTGTGTGTGTGTGTGTGTGTGTGTGTGTGTGTGTGTTTTCCTGAGCAAGTCACTCACATAGCACAGTAGAGTTGAGAGACTGAAATCAGGAACATGTGAGTTCATAACATGCATCAGAGACTTACTAGTTGTATGACCTTGGGCAATTCACTTAACATCTTTCTGCCTCAGTTCTCTCAACTGTAAAACAGGGCTAACAAGAGTGCCAACCTTTTAGGGTTGTTGGGTCAAATGAAGTAACAGCCTAGAAAATAGTAGAACCTTAACAAATGATTATGCCTTTCCTGCCTTTATTTCTTTGGCCAGTTCTCTTCTTTTCCATACCTTTTTCACACCCTGCTCTGGTATGATAGAATTGTGACAGAAGGTTTTAGGGTGAATTCAGAGTTCCTTCCACAAAGGCAGTTCAGTAATTAACAGTAGTTTGCAATCTAAGAAAGCAACATATACTAATGAGTAAAGTAACTGGTCCATGATCACAGTCAATTTGTGTCAAGAGGGGAGACTTTGGAATCATTCTGATTCCAAAGCTACCATCCATCCACTCTGTCCCCCTTCCTCAAAAACGAATTAATATCAAGGGATTATACTGATGGATAATCAGTATTTTAATCTCCCTACTTCATCTTCTAGGATACCTAATTCTTAACTAGAAATGGTAAAACTTTAATATAGTATGTTTTATACTCTAAAGCAATATGTTTGGAGAAAGAGTTCTGGGTGAATAGCCAAGGATTCAGTTGACTTTCCAGTCATCCTAACAGATTTCCTAGATCACGGGTTTTAGGGGGATGGGAGTGAAAATAATTTTTGAGTCACATAAATGAAAACTCCCTGCAATAGATGACAGCAATTCCTACAAGCATTGCTCATTTCTGTCTGTGCCTTGGAATCTCCAGCCTCCTAACTTCTCTCCTTCCTACAAGATCATAGGGAGCCACCTCAGGGACTGAACCACTGGTGAACACTGATGTGTAGCACAGATTCAAATAGAGCATTTGGCTAGTGGCTTCCTGTCTCTCTAATTATTCTGTGGGGTTAGAGTCAATTTTAAGGAAAGGGACCTTTCTTGACTAGTTAGAATCCTTCCTCACCCTTAACCTCTGGAAAGTAGGGATATGGGAATCAGGAATTCTTTTGATGTCTATTAAAATGTTGATTAAAAAAAAAAAACACTGGCCAGTTGCTTAAGTTCAGCCTTGTGGGATGTCTGCAGGTAGTCAAGGATCATCCTGGGTAGGCTCAAAAATTGGTCCTCAAATCAAAGGAAGTTGATTTGATCAGTTAACTCAATATTACTGAGTCCCAAGGGCCTGATTCACATTGATCAATCCAAGAAGAGATGTGTAAACCAATTTATTAATTGACACTGGGTGTCAGAGAACCTGAAATGCTCATGTCAACTACAAAGGATTTTCTCTTCACAGGAGGAAGATCTACTTGAGAAACTAAATCAATATCAGAAGGTAATTTGGTGAGCTAAATCAGAGTAGAGGAAGTTAGATAATATCTTAATAATGTCACTCAGTCAATGTGGGAATCTTTTCTTTTTTCTTTTGTCTTGACCAATACGCTTTCATTACAATGGTTCTATTTTTGGTTTGCTGGTTTATTTTCAGTGAGATGGGAAGAAGTTAGGAGAGGAGAGTAGGGGGGCTAGAATTAGTTGAACCAAAAGAGAAGAAAAGAAAAAGAAAAATGAGTCATTGAAAGATTTTTTAAAAAACGAAAGAGGAAAAAAAGGAAGTTAGAAAGAAATACAACTTAGTAAGACATCTTTGAAAATTACATGTTAAAATTATTATATCCTTAAAAGGAAATGAAAGTTGTTCAGAATAGCAAATGATTTCATATATAATCCTTTTATGTTATAATTTATATTTAGAAATGTTTGTCTTATTTAGATTCTAAATCAAAATTAAAAGGAGGAAAAAAAAAAGAATCTTATAACTTATCTCCACCATTGAGACTTATGGACTAGAACTGCAAAATGCTCACCTCCATAGTCATGAGGACATTAATATTTCTATCCTGGGCTACATTTCGCAGTGTTCCTAAGGGGATTGGTTAGGACATTGCTGGTAAGTACTGGCTATGGTCAAGGCAAAGTATAGACGTATAGAAAAGGAATCAATCAAGAAGGAACCAAATGTGTATCTGGGCAACTGTATAGCTGAGCAGATACAAGTCTCCCTGTACCTGTGGGCTCTGCTCACCATCCTACCTTCTGGAAATGGTAGTGGGGAATGTATTGTCTGTCTTTCCAGGGTATTTTTTCAGTCTATAAAACTGTTTTTTCACTTCCTATGTAAAGACTCATAACTTCCATTCAGTGAATGGTTATATCTCTGATTCTGAAACTTGAAGCAGTTCCCCTTTCCCAAGGAGACTGCCTTAGGTGGGGCCATGGTAAGGACACCAAGTTCTCTTCCAAACAGTTTTGGAGAAACATTTTCCATTTCTTTGGCATTTTTTCCTAAGAAATATGCAGAATGCCATCCTTTTGTCTTAACAACATATAATTAATTGCATCATCATTTAACCTTACATTAGTTACATTCCAGTCTCCTTGATTAGGCTGGAGAGACACCTTAGTTGCAACCCATTTATAAACTATCTCTAAGGCTGGGTTATTTTTACAATTGGCTAATTTTATCCATTTTATAGAACAGCCTTCTATGAGGAGCCTTTAAGAGCATCCTTCAGGAACCCCAGAAGATATTAGATAACTCATTCTTTCCTAAGAGTACAAAGCAGTGTATCTAGCAGGATAAGCAGAACAGCTCTGGTTATATTGTGTTAACCAGACCCCCCAATGCATATCAGACTATAGAAAAATAGCCATTACTCTTTATCCCAGACCTGGACCAACTTCAAGACAAGACATGCTCTTTACCAAGTTCTATCTCCAGGAAATATACAATTTAGACTGCATTCATAGGAAGGAAGGTAGAAAGTCATTTTTTCAGATATGCTAAAGACAATTTCAGTATATTGTTATCATTTAAATGTTTTGCAATTGTCCCATCACTTTAAAACAATTTATTATTTCCTTCTAAGCCCTGATAGAGTACTATTTTTAACCCCTAGAGTCCATGTACCATAATCAGTTAGATTGTTCATTTTTAGTCCACTCCTGTAAGCACCATCTGACAGTCAGACAGGAGGAAGATGGCATATTATTAACCAGTTATTAGATAGAACCCCAAGTAGGTGGAATGCAACCTGACATGGGAAGCCTCTATCTATCAGAGTTAAAAATATGCATTGGGTTCTGATCTCTAGAGTATATTCCTGCTATGTTTTCCCTCTCGTTACTCCCTTCACAGATCTGCTGAAAATATCCCAATGCAGTTCCTTTTCCCAGACAGTATGGATGTATTTAACTGAAGATCATCCATGTTTAAGAGGCATATAACTAGAGCAGGAAGGCTGCTGCTGCTGTTATTCAATCTTTCCTGGCCCTTCTCTCCTTGCTTATCCTACTTCCTTGCTGCTTATATGCAGCATTTGTCTCTCTCCTGAGCTCCAGTCTCACCTCTAACCAAGTGCCTTTTGGACATCTCAAACAAGATATCATGTAGGCATCTCAAACTCACCATATTCAAAATAGAATTCACTATCTCTAACCCCCAAATTCTCCTCTCTTCACAATGTTTAGATTACCTTAGAGAACATCACCAACCTGCTAGTCACCCAGGCTTAGGATCTCAGCATCTCCACAAATGCTCATTCTCAATCATATTATGTATCAATTAATTGTCAAATCTTTGACAATTCTACCTTCCCAGCTTCTCTTACATAGACCTCTTTCTCCTTATTCACAAGGCCCCCACCTCAGCAGAGATCTTTCACCCAGAATAATTCAATAGTCTTCTAATTGGTCTCACCTCAAATTTCTCTCCACTCCAATACATCCTCTACTCAACTGGCAAAGGGAATTTCCTAAAACTCAACACTGACCATGTCATTCCATGCCTCCTCCCCAATTCAATAAACTGCAGTGGTTCCTTGTCACCACCAGTATCAAATATAAAGTCCTCTGACATTTGAAATCCTTTACATCTTGGACCTTTCTACATTTCCAGTTTTCTTAATCCCCTCTACATGCTCTGATACAGTTACAATGATCTACATGCTGGTGCACCTACATAATACAATCTTCTGACCCTAAACTTTTTCACTGAAACATTGTCTCACTTCAGCTCTGCCTCCTGGCTTTTCTGTCTTCCTATAAGACTCAGGTCAAATCCCACCTTCTGCAAGAGATCTTCCCTAGTCCCCTCTCCACCTTCCCCAGGTCCTTCCTTCTTCCTTCTAGGAGATTTCCTTCATTTACTCTCTATTTCTTTGTGTTTCTGTGTCTCTATGTTTTTGTCTCTGACTCTCTCTCTCTCTCTCTCTCTCTCTCTCTCTCTCTCTCTCTCTCTCCCTCTCTCTCTCTCTCTCTCTCTCTCTCTCTCTCACACACACACACACACACACACACACACACACATGCACACACGCACACACGCACACACGCACACACACAGACACTTGTATGTATATAGTTATTCACATATTGTTCTCCCACTTAGAATGCGAGCTCCTTTTGCTCATGAAAATTTTTTTTTGCTTTTCTTTCTAACCCCCTCACTTAAGATGGTGTCTAACACAAAGAAAGTATTTGTTGATTTACTGACACCCCCACCTCCACAACTTATTTCAAATCCAAATTCCAACAGACTTTCAGTTTGCTTTAATTGCTTCTTGAAGACTTTCCCAGTTCATATCCAACATTTTCCTAACTTCCTCAGAAGAAAACTCAATCTTAGTCATTAAGGAAGAAAATCTTCCCTTTCATTCATGGTGATTTCAATAAGCATTTATTAAATATATTATCTATGTAAAGAACTGTGCAAAGGACCCAAAGGCCCTGCCTTCAAAGATCTAATATCTAATGAGGTGGCAAGATGTATGCACAAATAACTATGACACAGGAAAAATGAGCTAAGTGCAAAGAATTGCTCTGAAAAAAATGAGTGCTCTGGAAAACTGAGGAGAGTAATATCCATTTCATTGAGGAAAGGGAGAATGAGACAAGGTTTAATGGAGGAGTTCGTCACTATTTTGGTCATTAAAGAGAGGGAAGGACCTGGTGAGCAAGTGATGTATAGAGAGAGCATCAAAGCTAGGCATAAGAAATCATCTATGTGAAGTCACAGAGATGTGACCAGGGAAGAATAAGAATAATGGAGAAATCCTAAAATATTTATAGCAGCACTTTTTGTAGAAGTGAAATTCTGGGGAAAAGTATACAATTATGTCCATAGATTTGAACTGATTAAACAAATTGTGGACTATGCATAAAATGGGATATTATTGTGTAGAAAAGAACAAATATGAGGAATTTCAAGAAGTATATGGTAAATAAGGTGAATCAAAGGAAGCAGAATGAGGAAAACAAAATATGCAATGACTGTGGTGATATAATTGAAGATAACAGAGGTCAGATCAAGTACAATGAATCATGTTGGGTCCAAATGACTTATGTTAAAGCACACTTACTTTGACTTTATTAAGAAACAGTAAACTACAAGTACAAAATGTTACTTTATCAGACACAATTATTGCATCAGACAGTTTTGCTTACCTGTTTTTCTTTATTTGCTTGTTTGTTTGTCAGGGGGGAAAATCAAGAATAGAAGTTATGGGAAAGGTTGAAAGTGAACTACTGTGTAAAAACAAGATCTAATCGATTTTTTTATAAAGTGTATAAGATGAATGAAGAAAGAATTAGGAATTCTGATTCATGAAAGTCACAGAGGACTGATGATGAACTAACCTATTGTTCGAGAGAAGAGGTATGCTTTTTCAGACAAAGAAAAAGCATAGGACCTGGTCAATCAGCATTTATTAAAAGCCTGCTATATAACAGATATTGTATTAGGTGCTGGAGGATACCCTGAAAGGCAAAAAAAGTAGTCTCAGTTCTTAAGGAATACCCAGTCTAATGACTTGTCCAATAATGCATAATTGAAACAAGTGTTTTACTTCTCTTTCTTTGGGTTGGAGGAGTGGGATGAGGAAGGGAATTGGTAGGTAAGAAAGAGAGGAGGAGGGGCAGGAGGAGGAGAAGGAGGAGGAGGAAGAAAAAGGAGGAGGAGGAGGATGAAAGAGGAGGAGGAAAGAGGAGAAGGAGAGGGAGGAGGAGAGGGAAGAGGAGAGGGAAGAGGAGAATGAGGAGGGGAGGAGGAAAAGAGGAAAAGGGGGGAGAGAAAGAAAAGAAGGGCAGGGTCTTGAAGCATTATTTTCATCCACAGAAGAGAAGGGGTGAGCCAATAGGAACTGCAAACAAGCCAGACACCTTAGAAAATAATTCATTTTAGACCAGCTTGTTTGAGCAATGGATAGAGCATGAGCCCTGGAGTCAGGAGGATCTCAGTTCTAATCTGACCTCAGACAATAATTATCTTGCTGTGTGACATTGGGCAAGTCATTTAACCCCATTGCTTTGCAAAATAAAATTTTTTAAAAAACAATTCATTTTTGTACCTGAAGAAAGAAGCAAACAGATTTTTGGCATGAGCAATCCTCTTTTGTATGGATTCATATATGGAAATGTTCATCTTATTCTAAGTTCAGAATTTTTTAAGTAAAAAAAAAGTGAAATAAAAAAGTGTGGAGAGTAATCCAGTTTGACTAGAGTATTTGAAGGAGAAATAAGGTTGGAACCAGATTGTGGATAGTGTTGAATAAAAGGATAATGAATTTCATCACCACTCAACTTAGAGTGGGAACCACTGAAAATTTTTTTAATAGAGAAGCAATATGATCAGAACACAATATTAGAAAGGTTATTGGGATAGCATTGTGAAAGGAAGATTGGAAGAAGGGAAAGACTGGGAACAGATCATCTAGGAGTCTGTTAAAATAGTGTGAGAAGAGGCAATGAGGCCCTAAATTCCAATGATTACCATGAGTTTGGAAAGGAGAGAATAGATTCAAGAGTTCTTGCTATGAAGTTGGCAATTGAATTTATGGAAGAGTAGAGAAAGAAGGAAAAATCAAATCGGATTGACTCTCATATTTCCAACTTGAGTGTTGGGGAAAGTGATGGAGTTGTTTAAAAAAGTCAAGAAATTAGGGGAGGGATGCCCATTAAAGTCTGATTCTGATAGCTCATTGTGTTGTGGAAATTACTTTGATTCTTGAAGATTACAACAGGAGAATATTACAACAGCTCTGGCAGATTCTAACAAGCTTTGAGATTCTAACAAGTCCTTGTGGTGAACTTCCTGTCTTTTATCAAAGAACCAGACTTCTAAGTTTGGTGGGCTAATCACCAGGTAAGTGATAGACTTATGAATAGTGTGGTCCCATCTACTAAGGCATGGGAAGGTTGAGACATCTACAGTAGGGGAGGGAGAACCCACATCATGGAAATCATGGACCCATTGATGTTTGAAATATGAAGGGGGAGGAATAGGCTTGGGGGTGGAGGGGAGTGTGTGATAAGTTCAGTTTCAGACAAGATGAATTTGAAATGTTTCAGGGACATCCAGTTTGGACACTCCAAATATAGTCTTCCTGCTTTTCTCCCTTTAGTCACTATTCTTCCTTCCAACTAAATTCCAATGGACTTTTCCACTATTGCTTCATTCTGGACAAAGCCAATGTGCCTATGTTACCTATCAATCTTTTGTTCGCTGTATTTTTTTAAATGCTTCAATGACTTTTTTCTTGCTCTTCTTATATATCACTGATCTCCCCTAATTCTCCTTACCAAATAAGAGAAAGAAAAAACAAAATTCTTGTATCAAATATGTATAGTTAAGCACAACAAATCTCTATATATTGTCCATGTCTGAAATCTTCTTTGTTTCTTATTCCATTGTAAATTAGAAAAGTCAGTACTAAATTTCATAGAGGAAAAATAATAATGCCAGTAATATTTAGTGCTCAGGTGGTCTGTATCATGTGAGATTGGGGTAGGAAAGGGAAGAAACAATTGGGGTCAAACTTGGAAGCACTGTTTCCCAACCTATGAACTTATACCCCTGAGGGTCCTCATCTAAATGCATTACCATTTTTCTATTTTCTATTTTACTATTAATGGATACAATTAGCATTACTGTCATAGTGTGAAGTCCATGATATTTTTAAAATTTTTCAAAAGGACCCTCAAGGTTGGAAACTTCTCTTCTGAAGGATATGGATGAACCAAGGGAAGTAGGACATTATAGACAAACACAGGGAATATAATAAAGACATGGAGGTAGGAAAGTGAGAGCAGGTTTGGGGGAAGGGTAGGAAATAATAGTCTGGTTTGGCTGGATTATCTAGGGTACAGAGAAAAGCAGTAAAAAATAAAGCTGAAAAGGTAGGTTCATTCCAAACTGTGGAGCATCTTGAATTGGAGGAAAGGAAGTTTGACCTTTGCTAAAGAGAGAACAAAAAGCCCCTGAAAAATTTTGAGCAGAGCATTTTTGTTGGATTTCTTTTTTAGCATGTCACTACATCATCAAATATATAACAAAGAATTATTCTCATAGTAATTCAAAGTGTGATTAGAACAGAGATATAATGTAAATAGTAGAAACCTGTTCATAATATCTCTACTTAAGTAGATGAAAGGTTATAACTCAACTGAATTGCTCTCTATTGTCTAATTGCCATGTCCACTGACCCCTGTTCCATTTGTATCCTCCTTGACCTATCTACAGGTTTTGACTATATTGACCACCCTCTCTTCCTGAATATTCTCTCCTCTCTGAGCTATTATGAAACTTTCTCCTGGTCTGCCTCTTACTTATCTGGCTACTCCCATCCATATCATGACTTCTGTGTGTATCTCCCAAAGGCTGTCCTGGGTCCTTTTCTCTTTTATCTCTACAATTATCTCATGATCTTGTCAGATGTCATGATTTTGATGACCTCTATATAGATAACTAGCAGATCTGTATAACCAGTTCTAATTATTATGTGCAGATCCATTCCACTTCACCAGTTACTTATTAGATGTTTCAAAATAGCGCTCCCAGTGGCACCTCAAAGTCAACATGACCAACACAGAATTCACAATACTACTAAATCCACCCCTCTTCTGAATTTCCCTTCCTGAGGAGGGCACCCACCCATCCACAATCCAGATTTGCAACCTTGGTGTCAACATCAACAACTCATTCTTTCTCCCTCCATATAACCAATAAGTTGCCAAATCTTGTCATTTAAATATGTATAACATCTCTTACATATGTTGTTTCCTTTCCACACACTGAGTTACCACCCTAGATTGACTCATCTCATCCATAGCCAGAGACAATTTCAGTACCTCCCCAGCCTCTTTCCTCCAATTCATCCTCCACAGAACCACAATTTTTTTTTCAAAAGCATAGATCCAATCATCAAGTTCCTACTCCAAAGACTCCCACTTGCCTCAAAGATCAAATAAAAACTCTATTTGTAATCAAAACCTTTCTCAATCTGACCCCTTCCTACCTTCCCATTCTTCCTACACATACCTTCTCTCCCTACACTCTGAGATTTGGTCATGTTGGCAAGCTTACTATTCCATACATGAATTTGCATTAACAGTCCCTTTTGACCCTATTGTCCTCCTTTCTCAGACTCTTCCTAACCTCTGCTTCTTGAAATTCATGGTTTTCACCAAGTCTCAGCTAAAGTGCCTCCCAGCTTGTGTGTGTGTGTGTATTTATACTTATATATGCATATATATTCATATAAATACACCTATATTATATGAGTACATACATTTACATATATGTCTGTATATACATTATATATATATATATATATATATATTTATATATATGTTGACTTCTCAGCTTGACTGTCTCCTCCATTAGAATGTAAATTCAATGAGACACATTTGTTTTTATAGCCCCAGCATTTAGCAAATAAAGAGTAAGTAAATAAGGTATATAGAGTAAACATTTAATAAGTGTTTATTGATTGATTGACTGACTGGAAGCACAAAGGGGCAATGCCAAAGGCAGGTTCCAGACTTAGTAGTTGATTGGCAGAAGAAATAAAGAATTGGTTAACATCAAAGATTACCTCCAGGTTTCTGACATGGATGACTGAATGAATGTTAGCACCACAGACAGAAATATTGAAGCCAGATAAAGGAATACATTTAGAGAAGGGCTTCATAAACACTTCAAAGAGTGCATAGCTAGTTTTCAGAATTTCTGTGAACTTGGATGGAAAAAAGAAATCATATCTTTATTTTCAATAACTTTCAATTGAAATTTAACATACCCTTCTATTATGAAATTTAAAATAATAATTACGAGGACTCCAGTCTACCAGTCTATGGAACTTCTTTTTTTAGGTTTTTGTAAGGGGTTAAGTGGCTTGCCCAAGGCCACACAGCTAGGTAATTATTAAGTGTCTGAGACCGGATTTGAACCCAGGTACTCCTGACTCCAGGGCCGATGCTTTATCC
Source organism: Macrotis lagotis (assembly GCF_037893015.1). Lineage (NCBI taxonomy): Eukaryota > Metazoa > Chordata > Mammalia > Peramelemorphia > Peramelidae > Macrotis > Macrotis lagotis. The sequence goes on from NC_133658.1 coordinate 150,345,152, forward strand.
ACTATGCCACCTAGCCGCCCCAGTCTCTGGAACTTTTAAAAAAAAGTTAAGAACTCCTGACTTAGGGAATTGATGAGTTTTTAACTTAGTGAATTTGAGATGCCATTCAGTGGGCCATTCAGATGGAAATGAATTGTAGGACTTTAAAAATGTGAATCTAGAGTTCTGCTGAGGTCAGTATTGGATATTTGGATTTCGGAGTTATCATCCAATAAGTGACAGCTGAAACTAAAAGAGAAAATGAGTGTGGATGTGGAAACAGGAGAGAAGAGAACCAAGGACAGCTTCCTACACTGAAAGAATAGGAATAAGATGAAGAAGAAAATAAGGAATGAATCTAAAAGGAAAGGTGGTTAAAGAAATAGGAGGAGACTTAGGGAACTATACTGTTTGAATCATTTTTATCCCAGAACCAATCATGGAGTTTCACAACCCTTTCCCAAGCGTATAATTGGGATGTCTATTTATTTCATGTCTCCCCTGAAGTCAGCCTTTAGAGCAGGGGTAGGTCAAGGGCCAGTTGGATATTTATAACATCATTTGCAGATCATATTTGGTCAAACATTTAATCAACTCAGCCCTAAAAATCTGCTAGATCTACTTGTCTTGGCAATGCCACACCAATGTGGTCCTCAGACCAGAGCTTCCCCACCCCTGCTTTAGAGCATGATATGGTGATTTTCTGAATCCAAGTGACTCAATGACAAAGAGACCCCAGGAGCAGCTTCCCCTCCCTCCTTCCTTACCCTTTTGTGTCTTGGCTTACCATACATGGTCCACCTCCTTGACGGTCTTGTACAATATGAGCTTCACACAAAGGAAGCAGTGTGAACCCCTCTCATGAACACTACTCCAACCACAGAATTTCTCAAAGCCTCTTTCTCCGAACACTTGACCTTTCATGTTCTTTTCCCCCAGTCAAAGACCCCTGGGGCATAAAAGGGTATCAATCCTCCTCTTTCTTTTCTATTTTTGGCTAGATTCTTCAAGCTCCAGGGCCTGAATTCTGTACCCAGCTGTGGATGAATATGGATTCTCTATCCCCTCCCCTAGCCACCAAGACCTTAAATAAGCTGCAGAAAGCACTTTTAAACCTAAACTTAATGAATTGGACCTACAGGAAACTAGAAAGTATATGAATGGCCTATATTCTGTTCCCCACAATTCCCAACCACAGTAAGAAAATTTGGTTGTGAACCCAAGCTATCTTTGTGCACTTAAGCCAGTTAAACAAAATGAAAGATAATACCACCAAGAAGAAGGCTTTGAGATTAGAGGAAAAGCCAAGAAAACTTAGTTTCACAGATTTGAGGAAGTCATTCCCCATGCCTGGAATGCTTTCATTTTTCATGTCTACTATTAGGATTCCTGTCTCCCTTCAAGGTTCAGTTTGGTAGACCCTTGCCTAATATAATCTCCCTCTTTAAATTTTCTTGCAATCACTTTTTGGGGGTAGCCTAAAGGCAGTAGAGATTTTTCTTTCATTTTTCTTTATGTCCCCCATCTAACACAGGGTCTCGCCCATTATGGAGTTTAATAAATGTATGTGTAACCAAATGGGAGGGTAGAATGATCACAGAAATCTTTTGTTGTTGTTCATCCTTCATTACATAAAAAATGAGTGATATTGTGACTTGATCATGAATTGGATTTAAGAGAGGCAGAATTGTGAAAATTGTCAGCGCCACTTTGTTTGATAGTCATGGAAGTCAGAAATCAGGATGACCAGTGATGGTCTCAGATGCATGGTTGGCCTTCTTTTAATTCTTTATATCAAAAAAAAAGAATACCAATTTCATCCAGCAGGTGACAAAATAGATCACTTTGGGGCCCAAGTCCCCACTTAGTCAAAGCTCCTGATAGGACCACACCAGAAGAGGTCAAATTCCCTGGGAGCTTCTACTTTCCTTCTCTTGGAACCCAATGTCTTCCCTGTCACATTCTGTGTAAGATCACCTTTCCTTCCAGTGAGAAACAATTAAAGGAGCTGGCCTGGAACTGAGAAAGCTGAAGGACAACTTAATAACAGTCTTCAGTGGTAGGATGTTAACAGAGGACAAAAGATAAAAGAGACCTGCAACAAGAAAACTTTCAGTATTAAAGATCAGGACATAAGAGTTATTCATATCTAGAATTAAGCATCAGTCCCTCATTTCCTAGATATCTTTGAGTTTATCATCTATCTGTCCAGAGGAGCTTAAGTGAAATTTTGTTTGAAAGAAGAGGCATGTAATATAACTTACCTTTGGGGGAAAGGGGCCATATTTCACTGTTAGGACCCCAGACCCTTTCTTCCATCATCTATTTCCAAGACTGCTCATTTTTCTCATCTCACCTCGTTTCCATAACCATCTCTTAGCCCTGTAATAAGACATTCTCAAATACCAATGAAAATCTCTTTATTCCTTCTCCCTCTCCATGGTCCCTTATCCCAGGAATAAGATGTGAATTCTGGCTTCTGGCACCCCATTTGACTTCACAGGAACAGCTACCACCACCAAAAATTCTGGGAAAATATTTGGAGACAGAATGAATTGAGAAGCAGCAAGTGGCAGATACTGGAGCCCTGAGAAGAATGTCTGTGACCATTTATTATATGACAGCAGTGAGTGAGCTAGAAGCTTACGGCCACCATTAGAGTGCAATGAAGCAATCCCAGGGTTGATGTGTTTCGGCAGTTTAGTATCTACAAAACCCTCTGCCTGAAGGAAGCTATAATCTCACCGGTATCTGTGACTGTGTGTGGTTTTCAGGCTCTTCTCTCAAAACTTTGACATCACCATAAACTCCCCCACCATCCTTTAAAAAGCCATGTGCCTCATAACCCTGGTGCTGAGCTCACCTGACAGCCTTTAAAGAGCTAGATTACTAAGGCTTTGTTGCTGGTTCCTGGATGTAATTGTTCTTTTCATATTATCCTTTTCACAAAGATTCATAGCAGAAGTGTTTTGGAGTCAGCTCAATTGGGCTCTCTGGAACCCAATTGATTGTTAAATTTTGAGTGTGAGCATTTACCGCTCAGAAATTGACAGACATTAAAAATCTGGACTGGTTTATATATTTAAGAAAATATTGGAGAATATTCAGATTAACCTTAAAAGTGTCATAAATAATTTTCCCCCTGAAAAGCAGGTTGTTAAATGTTTTACCAGTTCACTCCAGCCCATGAGAGACTAGCATCACAGGATAGAGAAGTAGGGAGGTCAAAACTTCACAAAATAATATATAATTAAAAAGGAATAGAAAATTTTAAATCAAGAATGAGATAGGGAAAGGGGTACAGAGGGGAGAAGGTAAATTCCCATGCTATTAATATAAAATAAATAGGAAGTTCTTAGAAATGGTCACTTGGGGATAGAGGGAAAGTAAAAGATGACAAGAGAATACATGCAGAAATACCTAAAAAAAGATAATAGAGCTCTCAGAGAATTACTAATGTTGCTCACCTCATGCTCAAACTCTCAGAATCATAGTCTTCCAGTCCACTACCCTAATATTACAGATGAGGATTGGAACCCATTGATGTATCCAATATCACACAGGTAGTAAGTAATAAGATGCAGCAGAACAGATTTAGTCCTGAAAGGAATCTTAGAGGTCTCCAATTCCTTATTTTACAATGAGAGAATGAGACCCAAAGAGATAAAAGAGAATATGTCCAAGATCATATAAGTTGAAAGTGACACGGCCAGAATTTGAATTCCGGTCCCATGGCTCTAAACACAACACTTTCCACTGGATTGCATTACTCTTAGTTTAATTTTATTTTTTTCTTTCTATTTAATGTTTGACCCTGGGTGTTGCAGGGACCCTGACCCAAAAACAGCTAGTGTCTGATTTTAGACTCATAAAATTTTATTTTGATTCTCTTTGGATCAAATAATTGATTTCTGGCCAACAGATGAGAGATGCTTCTTGGTTCCCAAGGAGGATTGAATTGGTTTGAAGAACCTACTGATCTCTCCAAACAATGGTCTGAATGCTCCCAAGAAAAAGATTGTAGCCCAGGCTTGGGAATCTATGGACCCAAAGGCAAATCAATCAGTCAATATTTATTTACTTTTACCTAGCACTGTATTAAGCACTGGACATAAAACTACTCTTCTTCTTCTTCTTCTACTACTACTACTACTACTACTACTACTACTACTACTACTACCACCACCAATAATAATAATAATAATAGTAATAAATGACCAGGCCTACTCATACAGGTCCTTGTCTGAAGTTTGGGGTCTTATCTTTTACAGATACTCTTAAACTCACATTTCCTCTATAATGGCTAGCCTGGTAAAGTAGGTTTCTTGTATTCTAAGTTAAGGGAATGAATCCTAGATAACAGAGAGAGAAAGGGTAAAGTTGTATGGAGGAAAATGTCGGAGCAGCAGTGGTTTAGTAAGAAATATGCTCAAAGCATAAGAAAAGGGTCAGAAAATGTCCCCAATAAGCAAGAATATGGATTGTCATCCATGAAACAGAAAACTATCTAAAATATCAGAATATAATGAGTTCTAACTGTGTCTGGGGGCTATAACCAAAGGATGCTTTAGACCCTCTAAAGGTTATTATGAGGTTAGTTTTTTGGCACCTGAGACCCAGAGTGTATGAGGCTACATGATACATGTCAGAGGTAGGATTCAAATCTAGAACCACAGACCCTAAATCTAGTATTTTTTCTATCACATCATTATTATTACCATCCACAACTTGTAAAAAGCTCAATCCCAGAGAACAACTTCATTAGTTAATCATCATGACTTGAATAATTATTTCCCTAAAAAGTACAATTAGATGATAAACCTCTGGGATTTTCTTTTCTTTTTTTCTTTTTTAAAGTAAAGCCTTAGAAAATAATTGCACTGTTAGTATGAAAATTTGGCAGTGAGAAATAGGAAATAAGAAAATATGGGTGAAAGAAGGAGGCATAGAGAAAATGAAAAGAGAAAGAAATTCATAGAAAGTCAGATACAGGAGCAGCGAGGTTGTGCAGTGGATAGAGCGCATGGTCCTAGAGTCAGGAAGACCTAAGTTCAAATATGGCCTCAGACACTTAATAATTAGCTAGGTGTGTGGCCTTGGACAAGTCACTTAACACCATTGTCTTGCCAAAAAAAAAGGAAAGTCAGATACAGAAAAGATAAAAGAAATAAAGGGGGGGGGTGGCTAGGTGGCAAAGTGGCGTAGTGGCGTAGTGGATAAAGCACAGGCCTTGGAGTCAGGAGTACCTGGGTTCAAATCCGGTCTCAGACATTTAATAATTACCTAGCTGTGTGGCCTTGGGCAAGCCATTTAACTCCATTTGCCTTGCAAAAAAAACCTAAAAAATAAATAAATAAAAAATAAAGAGCTATGCCCTAGGGTGAAGAGAGCAAGTGAAAAAAAAGGGAGAAAGAAAAGATAGCAAAGAGCAGAGGAGATAGTTTATAATCCAATGTCCTTTATTCATATACTTTGTACATGGTAGGTTTTTAATTGAAGCCCTCTAAGAAATACTGCCAGCACTCAGGTATCTTGCCTCAACTTAAAAATAAAAGAGGTTAAATGACTTCTCCAAGGTCATACAACTAGTGAACATCAGATGCTGGATTTGAACTCACATCTTTCTGACTCCAGGCCACCTATCTACACTCAGAGTTGTATGGGGTGTTTATAAGGACTAAGACTAGCACCTCTGGTACAAGAACTTGCGGAGCCTTTTTAGGGCTGGTCATTCCCTTTAGGTGTCCACCTCTCACCCAACTCTCACCTGTTGCTCCAAGAAGCATGCACAGTGGTCACACCTCCAATTAACAATATAAACAGACAGGCTGATCCATGTTGAGGGTAGCTGACAGGCCTCAAACCTGTTGCTAAGTTAGGGAGGTATCTAACAAGCATGTGAAGACTTCCCCTGATGTAATGAGCAGATATGATAATATTTTTTGTCCCTCATTTTTGAAGAAGACCATGACATCAGGGAGGTGATGCCACAACAAGCACATGAATTGGATTTGAGTGAGGCAGTGCTATGCTGACTTGTCAGCCTCATTTTCTCTTTCAGGGTCATCTGGGTCCAGTGACCAGATATGGATTAGGATGACTGGAGAGTGGCCTAGGATGTAAGGAAATCAGAGTTAAGTGACTTGTCCAAGGTCATACAGCTAGTGTGTCTGATGTTGGATTCAAACTCCTGTCATCCTGACTCCAAGGTCAGTGCTCTATCCACTGAGCTACAATTTGTTCTAATGGCCCTCTAATAAAGGTGGCTGAAGAAGATGTCATGGAGCACTTAGAACTTGGTCATACAGGGAAGATGCCAAGATCATCCACTTCATCCTGGTCCATCGCCCATCATTTTGACTTTTGTCTTGCCACTAGACTTCAGTGATTGTAAGAAAGAGTGGCTGATGATATTTTGCAGTTCTATCTCACTCAAATTCAATGTCAAAACATCACCTGTGATTTCATTGGTCCTCCTCAAAAGCAAAAGATGAACAGCATCTTACCCATCATGGTACCCTGTATCTCCCTAGGTCTTTGATTACAGATCATTCCTGGACAGTGCCCAATATGGAGTCTTCTCACAGACATTTCACTCACTTACAACTACTACCATTGTTAGAGAAGTGAAACTAATTTACTGAACTAATTCTTGATGATTCATTACTACCACCACCATTATCACTACCACCATCACCCCAGCCACATCTCTGATGTTTTAATTTCAAAACTTTAACTTAACATAGAGTAGGAATTAAGCCATGTTGGTAGAGAAAAATTTAAGAGACAAAGGGACCTTTCATATGCCTTCATGTCATTTCCCCATATTCTCCATCATTACTTGAGTAAAATTGTTCTTACCTAGGGCTTTGAGCCCAACATAAGACATCATCTATATCATCACTACCATCATCATCATCTTCAATGTCATCAAAGCAAGCATCCTTTTAAGATTTTCAAAGTGCTTTCCAAACTTTATTTCCTTTTAGTCCTTTTAATAGCCCTGTAAAAGCCCATTTTAATAGATAAGGAAACTGAAGTAGGCAGGAGTTAAGTGACCTATAAAACAGGTATTAATGCTTGGGACTGGATCTGAATTCACTCCTGACTCCAAGACAACTGCTCTCTCTTTTATGTCATCTAGGTGCTTCTCTTAAACAGTTCCTTTATGAGTGGCATATAGGATAGATAAATATGCAACTCAATTGTTTATATAGGATCTCTATCTCTGAGTGCTGGAAATTTTTTTTTAAAAAAGAAGAGTTGGAGGAGTTTGTTGGTCAACCCTTCCACTCCTTCCCTCCATTCGTTATGTTCTGTGGGAACATCAGATCCCTTCTTTCCCTAGGTATTCTCATAGAATGGTTAACCAGTACCCATGATGGCAGTTGTATTCATTCCTGTCTGCTCATTGTTTCATTCAAGAAGAATTTATTGAATGTCCACTGCTGTGTTACATGGGTTGTGAGGACTGGCTTTACCCTCAAGGCCTCATGGTATAGTTAGGGGTAGAAGGGAGAGGAAGAAGAGGATAGTATAAACTCAGAAGAAAGAACTATGAAATAGATAGTGGAAGCTACATCAGCAAATAAATAGGCTATGGGAAGTTTGAGACTGTAATGATAAATGGGATCAGAGGACTAGGGACAAGACTTGAGTTATGCTTTGATAGACCAAAGGCACCTTCAGACATCACCTCATTTCCCATCTGCCTGCACTCACCTTGGACATCTTTAATTTCTCCATAAATGCTTCTGGGCTAGATATGTCCCCTATCTTTTTCAGTTTTTTCCTTTGAATTGTAAACTCCTTGAGTGCAGGGATTGTCTTTTCTTTTCATATTTTTATCTGCAACACTAATCACAGTTCTTGACCCATAGTAGACACTTAATAAATGTTTACTGAATTGTTCAATTGAAATGAGAGGCAAAGAGAAAAGGAGGAGAATAAAATGAGCAAAGGTGGGAGAGGAAAGAACAAGCTTAGCTTGATGTTGCAGTGGACAAAGCATTAGAGTCAGGAGGACAGAAGTTAGAATCCAGCCTCAGGCACTTGCCACTTATTAGTTGCGTGACCCTGGCCAACTCACTTAACCCTAATTGCCTCACATCCAGGGCCATCTCCAGTCATTTTGTTTCACATCTGGCCACTGGACCCAGATGGCTCAGGAGAAGAAAGTGAGGTTGGTGTCTTAGACCAGCACCCCTCACTCAAATCCAATTCACGTTCTTGTCATGGCATCACTTCCCTGATGTTGTGGTCTTCTTTGAGAATGAAGGACAAACACCACCAGCATGTCCTGTTTCAGAGTACTATCATAGTATTCACGTGACTGGAACAGAGAGTAATTAGTAGGTTAGTAGTTTGAGCTAGGACTGTGAAGGTTGGATGAGGGTAAAGAGTAAGCATTTATTAAACCCTACTATGTGACAGTTGCTTTGTTAAGTGATTAACAAATATAATCTCATTTATTGTTGGTATAATTTATAATTGAGGAAATTGAGGCACACAGAGACTTGCCTAAAATCACACAGTTAGTGAGTCTGGATTTGAACTCCTGTCTTCTTGACTCCAAGTTCACCACACTATCCATTGAGCCTCCTAGAAGTCAAATTGTTGATAGCCTGAAAAGTTGGTGATGACCTTGGAATATTTTACCCTTTTAGAGACTAGGAAATCATGGGAGTCAGTCATACTGATCTATGAAGCTATATGACCAGTCTCCATGCCTTTTACTGATTGTTCCCTGTGTTGAAATTGCATATTGTTAGGGTCCCCATGACCACTCCTCCAGTAAAATAGTAAGTAGGAATTTAAGTAGTCAGTGTAAGGAGACAATAAATAGGAAATAGGAACTATAAGCATAAGGAAGATTACAGAAGCCACTTGCAAAAAAACTGCCGCTTAATTATGTGTTAAATTAGGAAAAGTCAGGTAGTCCCCAATAGTGACCCTTCAGTCTGTAGGAGCAGTAAAACCCAAGAAGCATTATGCTAATAAAGGAACTTTAAACTGAAGTCAATAACTTTAAGATATTATTTATCTCACAGAAAGCTGATGAGCTAGTCCTAAGATGGTATAGATGATAAGTTATCCAACCCCACTAAAACCCCATGAGAATAGAACTTCCAAAGCCTGTCCCTCAAGCATTCTTCTAACAGTTCCTCTGTTCAATTCTGATTAAGGGGGAAAAAACAACAAAACCCTGGGGTTCTTACGTCCAATATACCCCTCCTGAAGGCTTCATTCATTCAACTTTTCCAACTCTACTCAGATGCCCTTCTTGTCTAAATTCCAACATAATTCATCAGATCCAAAGGGACACAATGCCTGGATAGAGCAGGGGTCAAACTGAGGGAGGAAAAGAAAGGCCTAAAGGCCTTTAATTCATTCAACTTTTCCAACCCTGCTCATATTCCCTTCTTGTCTGAGTTGTCTTGTTGTCTGAGTTCCAATAAAGTTCATGGGGACGTGATGCCTGGGACAGAGCAGGGGTCAAGCTGAGGGAGAAAAATAAAGGAATTCAATTAAAGAATACACAAGGGTCCAAACTAAGGATATTAATGGCCACCACCATGCTGCCTTTACCATAGCCACAGGAAAAGATAGAAGAAAATTCTGGGGAAATAGTTGAATAGAAATATCAAGGAGAGCCTTGAATGTCAGTCTATATAAATGAAGAAATCAAAAATGCTTCATTCTGATGGCAACCAATCCATTCAGCGGAAAATAACTTCTAGTATCCCCTACTCCCCTTGATTATTGCTGCCTTCTCATAACCTGTGGGGAACCATAACCTTTCTTCCACCTGTTCATAAAATTCCACCCTGGGCTAAAAGATGTGGCAGGTAAGAAAATGGCAGGCCTTTTAATTACAGGGAAGATGACAAGACTTGGTGGAGAAATCAGTATTTTTAGCTGAAGCAAGGAGAAAGGAGAACAGGAGAAAGAAATTTCTGACAGAATTTTCCTCCTCTCCTTTTCCTAATCTCAGCATGATCCCCAGGGTCTTGAATGTGAAAAGTTTTGGAATAGGAGAAAGAGATGAAGAAGAGAGAGATGGAAGGATAAAGAGAGAGAGAGGAGAGAGACAGAAACAGAGAAAAAGACAGAGAGGAAGAAGGAAAGGGAGAGAGGGAGTGGGGGAGAGAGAGAGAGAGAGAGAGAGAGAGAGAGAGAGATTGAGAGAGAGAGAGAGAGACACTAAAGAAGCTGTCAGAATATTTTTTGGAGAACATTGCAAAACAGTGAAATGTGTTTACTGTTCAATGTTGGGAAGCTAACAAGAAATAGATACTTGAGCAGGATGATACTAACTGTTTTTGACACTAGTGATGGCCCTTTCGTGGGAACACATTCACCCAGTGCCGAAACAGATTATTCCATGTGTCCATTGTCTTGAGATCCACCCTTTGCAAATATTCTAATGCCAGAGTTGGCTCATCTGTCCACTTATTGATTTATTTGGAGGGCAGGTTGACTTCTGGAAAAATTGGGCATTTTGTGGTTGTGCAGAAAGGGACCTCCCCTGGGTCTGCTGAGGTTAGAAAAGATCTCAATATGGCTGGATAGAAATGTTAGGCTACATGGGGTCTCCTGAATTGGGTTGCAAATTGCCCTAATACAAAGGTCCTGGGGATATTTTTGCAGCTGCTCCTCTGTTCAATTCTGATTAAGGGGAAAGAACAAAACCCTAGGGAAGAAGGATGCTTCTTCTGTCCAGTACATCCCTCCTCGAGGTCTCATTCATTCTGGTTTTCCAGCCCTATTCAGATACCCTTCTTGTCTGGGTTCCAACACAGTTCATGAGATCCTTGGTGACATGATACCTGGATTGAGCAGGGGTCAATCTGAAGGAGGACAAAAAAGGGATTCAATTAAAAAAGGCACAAGTATCTAAGCTATGGATGTCCATCACCCTACTCTAACACTATAATTCAGTAGTTGTCAAAGCACTTAGATACATAATGATCCCTGAAAGAGTCAAATCAAATTTAAATAAATATTTAAGTGCCTGATTCATTACCAGACTTTGTAACTAGGGATAAGTATAAGAAAAATACCCTGCCCTCAAGAAGCTTATAATTTAATGGGGGAACACTACACACCAAAAGAAGCTGAAAGGGGGAAAAGGCCATCTAAAACTATCCAGTATGGGGTGGGGTATGTTGTTTTAGTAGAGTAAAAGCCAAGCAGAGCAGCTGATGGAAAAATGTGAGTCCTCTGAGTAAGTAATAATAATCATTCATGATTACATTATCCTTTGAGTTAAGGCTTACAAAGTGTTTTGATCACAGAGAGATTGAGAGGTAAGTGGTACAAGTACTATCCAAATTTCATAGAAACAGCAACTGAAGAGAAGCAAGGAAGTGAGAGGGCAGCTAAGCAGAGCAGCGGATAAAATGCTGGAACTGGAGTCAGGATTACTCATCTCCTGGGTTCAAATTTGGCCTCAGATACTTCCTAGTTGTGTGACACTGATTAAGTCATTGAAATCCAGTTGCCTCAGTTCCTCATCAGTAAAATGAGCTAAAAAAGAAAATGGCAAATCAATTCAGAATCTCTGCCCAAAAACTAATTCCAAATTGGGTCATGAAGAGTTGGACACCTGAAAGGGAAATGAATGACAAGGTGGATTTCCCATCATCTTAATTAACTTTCTGGACAGACTACCCAGTGAAACACCCCACATATAACAGAGAATTTCTCACTACTGGAATAATAGAATGTAAGATCCATGAAGACAAGGACGTTGTTTAGTTCTTGTATCCCTAGTGACTTTCATATCGTTCCCCTCTCCCCAAATCCAATTCACTTGCAAGTCATGGAATTACATCCCTGATGTCATGAAGTCCTCTTCAAGAAGGACAAACAACAATGACAACACAGGAACTAATATGGAACATGTGTCTAATAAATATGAATTAATCAACTGAAAATTGAACAAAATATATTGGAAATCATAGATTGAATAACATAAGGGACCTTAGAGCCTTCTGGTCCAACCACTTCCCATTTATGGATGAGGAAACTGAGGCCAAGAGAGGTCAAATGAGCCATTCAGGGTCACATAAGCACTGAGTAAGAAAAACTGAAATTCAAACCCAGATCTTCTGGGTTTAGCTCTAGGGCTTTTTTCCTCACTATAGGCTTTTAATACCTCCCTTAGAAAAGAAGGTACTAGTCAGCAACTAGGCCAGGGATGGAGGCCAGCCAAGGCCAAGGCTTCCCAGTCCTTAGCCTGGATCTCTTTGATAACAATATGGCTTTGATAAAACAAACTGAAGAGCTGAGTGACACCCTCCCACCTATAACAAAACTCTAGCCAAGGACCGCCATGACAGATAACTCCTTGAGGAATTATATAAATGCTGAGAAGTAGAATGAAACCATGTGGTTAATCAGAAAACCAGGGTTAATTGCCTCCCACCCATCTCTCCATCAAAGTAATGCAAAAACATTTCCAAGAGCAATCTTCTTTAGGGAGAGATTTTAGGCATAAGATTGAAAACATCCCAAAGGAGGCAAAACCAATCACTAGTCCCCAGTGAGAAGAGCAGGGAAGGTGAGAAAAAGATGCAGAAGAAGGAAATCAGTTCTTAAAACAATGTCTCTTCCCCCTCCTCAATATATTGTGTTGCAAGCCATTTCCCCAGACACAAAAACATTAGCAGCTCATGTTAATATAGTGCTTTGAAAATTCCAAAGCTCTTTCTCCATGACAACCCTGTGTTGACTCTACACCTAGGCCTTGCCTCCCTTGAGGAATTATAATCAGCTATACTGGAATGACCTCCCCTCACCACCCCTCACCAGGACCTCTTCACGCTGATTTCCTGCCTCAGAGGAATAAGTGAACTGAGTTCTAAGATCAATGAATTGTGTCTAGGTTCCTATTTTCTACTAGGTGAAGACATACCAAAGTATAAAATATCAAATATGAATAATAAATATCTCCAATGCCTTTATTAATAATAAACATTATACTAAATCCTTTAGAAGGGATTTATAATTAAATCCTCCATTTGCAGGTTCTGTATGCTAATGTTAGATAGGTTCTATATTATTATTCAAAAGAGCTGATTCCACTTATATCCACTCCATCAAAACTTTTGTCTCTTTGACCAAAATCTAGGGTTATCCATGCATTCTTCTCACATTACATTTGGGAAATGTGTTGCTGCCTATCTGCAAACAATAGACAGGGAACTGCTATGATCAAGCACAGGAAATGTGCTGCTATGATCAAGCAATCAATCACTAGATAGTAAAAAGAGAAAAAGGAAGGAAGGAAGGAAGGAAGGAAGGAAGGAAGGAAGGAAGGAAGGAAGGAAGGAAGGAAGGAAGGAAGGAAAAAAGAACAATGACGGGATAAAAGACAAAGGTAAAACAGTACCTGTCTTCAAGAAGTTTACATTTTATTGGGGGAGACATGTGTATAGATGGGGATTTGATTTGTGTCACAGAGAACTCCCATATGAGGAAATTTCTTCCACAATGTAGATTTTCTGCAATTTATAGTCTTAGAAAGTTGTATGAAACACTGAGGTTCACTGACTTTCCTCAGGTCACACATATAGTACTTAGAGTCTGGACTTCAACCCGGTCTTTCCAACTCCAGGGCCAATCTCTTTCTATATGCCACATTACCACAGTCCATCTCATAAATGTTTATATAGACATAAATGTATGTACATATATAATTTATATTTATAAATATAGACTGTGTTTCAACACTTAATCTCATCAACATCTTACAAAATGTGTGCTAGATGGCACAGTGGATATAGTGCCAGACCTGGAGTCAGAAAGGCTCAGCTTCCTAAGTTCAAATCTGAACTCATACACTAATTTCCTAGGTATTGCTGGGCAAATCACTTAACCCTGTTTGTCTCTGTAAAATGGGCTGGAGAAGGAAACAGCAAACCACCCCAGCATTTCTTCCAAGAAAACCCTAAATAGAGTTACAAAGAGTCAGATATGACTGAACAATAGCAACAACAAAGAATAATGATGTACCAAGAAACTAGTTTGCCTGTATTTGACAATTTATATTTTTTCAAAATGCTTTCCCAACTATTGCTTGATCTGACTCTCAAAAGAGACTTTTCCTGTGAGACAAGGGTGAATAAAATCATAGAATCCCAGCAAAGAAGAGACTTTGAGTGTACCAAGCTTCCACTTTTGGTTTCAGTCCTGAGTATATCTCACTATCCCAACCTAAAACCCCCTTAACATTGTTTTATTATCTCTCAGTGTCTACTCTCATCAGTTCTTCTAGGTTTTTATTTCTGATCAAAGAGTCTTGGGAAGAGCTGCCCCATTCTCATGGAAACTGGATGGCACAGTAGAAAGAGTACTTGGCCTGGTGTCAGTAAGATCTGATCAACTTTGACTTTAGACAGTTGCTGAATAGGTGATATCCAGAATACTATACTCAGACACAGAAGCAATATTTAAAGGAATTGAGAACAATACCATACAAGGAACCAGAGATGTTTAGCCTGGAGAAGAGATAGGAGTTAAAAAGAGATAAATATCAGCTCAGTATAAAGAAAAAGCACCTAACAATTAGAGTTGTTCAAAATTCCTTAGGAAGTAGTGACTTCGCCTTAATGGGAGATCTCAGGCAGAGTGTGGTTGCTGACTTGTCAGTGATGTTGTCCAGAGTATTAGACAACTAATTAATCAAGTGAAATCAATCAAGTGACATCAGAATCAAGTAATGTCAGAAGCCCCCTAGACCATCCAACCCATAAACCCTGCCAGGCATGGTGTCACACCCCCACAATTTCATCTACCAGGAAAACTAAGGTTGTCTGATCCATTGATCTTGATCTTAGGACTTCCTCCTTCTAGGTCTATCCAACCACCTAGTCACCTCCTTTTTTCAGCAATAGATTGCTGCTGATTCTGCCTTAAAAGGACTAAGAAATGTAACGGAAATCCCTATGAAAAACCTCTAATATTTGAAAATAGTAATTATGTTTCCTCAAATCTTCTTTTCTCTGGGCAATATATCTCTACTTCTTACAATTTATCATCATCTGACCAAAACTCAAGGTCCTTTATCATCATGCTCTGGCTTCTATAGACTTTGCTTTATCAACATCATTCCTAAGATTAGATGCCCAACACTGAACAAAATTATCCTTACATAGTTTGACCAGGCAGAGTATAGAAGGATTTTGCATTAAGGTCACCCTTTGATTAAATACAGCCTAAGGAAACTCTGAGGCAGCTAGGTAGCTTAGTGAACCAAGCACTAGCCTTGGAGTGAGGAAGACCTGAGGTCTTTCTAGCTATTTGACCCCAAACAAGTCACTTAACTTCTGTTTGCCTTATTCTACTAGAAAAGAAAGTGCAAGCAGTTAAAAAAGAGTGACACAACTGAACAACAATAATTTAGCTTTTGCCATATTACACTATTAATTCATGTTGAGTTTTTGGTTCATAAAACCCTTTGGATCTTACATATGACATTGGTTTTTTTTAAACACAAGGGTAAAACTTTATACATATTAAATTCATTCTATTTGATGAAGACTAATGGTGATAAGATCAGCACCTGTTTTATATAGACAGGGATGGTTTTCATTTCCTTGGGATTTAATTTCTTCATTTAGAAAACAAAGGATTGGATCAGGTTTTCTTGGAGTTCCTTCCAGTTTTTATGCTATTAACTAAACCTTCTGTCTCTATATTTGGGTTCTGGTTAATTTGAATGTTTGTTCAGAATGTACAATAGAATTAGAGACAAGTTTAGATTCCCCAGGGTACTCCGCTGAAGACCTCCATCCAAGTTAATGCTAATAGCTAGCAGTTAGCTAGTGTTTTAAAATTTACAACCAGCTTTATAGATATTGTTTTACTTTATCCTCACAATAACCCTGGTGAGTAGGTGCTGTTATTATTTCCATCCTACATATAAGGAAAATGATACAAAAAAGGTTAAGTGACTCACCCAGGGCCACCTAGAATCTGAGCTGGAATTTGAACTCAGGTCTTTCTGACACCAGATCAAGTCTTCCATTCACTATGCAACCTAGCTTCATTAAGCCCTGAACAATTGTTCTTTGGATCTGTCCAATGAGCCAGTTCTGAATTCACATAGCCCACATCTCTCTATCTCATCTACAAAAAAAAATGAGAAACTTGATTAAATGCTTTGTTAAAATCTGGGAACATTCTAACTACAGCAATATTCTGATCTATGTGTTTAAATAAATCTGTCAAAAGAGGAAATAAGATGAGGGTAACACTGTCTGTCTTGAAGCCATGCTGGCATTATGATCACAGCTTCCTCTTCTAGATGTTCATGAACCATCATTTTAATAATATGTTCCATAATTCTGACAGGGTTTGAAGTCAAGTGCATTGATCTCTCGTCTATAAAACCTATTCTTTTCTTTCTTTTAAACACTGGAACATTTGCCCTCCTCCAATCCTGTAGTACCTACTCCATTTCAAAGGAAACTGATGGGGGTTCAGCAATGTTGGTTCTGTCAGTCCAGAAGCAAGTACAGAGATTTATAGCTTTAGGACTGAAAGGTGTCTTAGAAGTTCAATCTCCCCCACCTCATTTTACAGATGAAAAACCTGGGTAAGTTTTGCCTCATTCTGGATCATAGAAATAGCAAGTCTGAGAGTCAGATTTGAACTCAGGATATATGACTCTAAGTTCAGAGCTCTTCCATTGTACTACATACACTCCTAGATGTATTTTATATGGATCAGTTGACTTGAACTTCTCAAGGGCAGCTAACTATTCCATTTGTAGGCTGCTAGGTGACAGATTTATAGGAGATATTGTTTAAATGAAGAGAATGAGGCAGGCAGAAATTAAATGACTTGCCCAAGGTCACCCAACTAGTATCTGTAGCATTGCTCTTCGTGATTTCAGATTCCCAGTGTTCTATCCACTGTGCTACTGAGGGTATCAATTATCAGTTTACTGGGATTGTTTTTAATTCTCTCTTTTCTAATCCAAAACTTATTCTCCTTTACAAAGAAAATAGAAACAAGTTAAAGGTTGAGCATCTATATCTTCTCTCTATCATGTTATAATGATTTGCCCATTCCAAGCAGTGGTCTTATTCCTTCTTTTGTCTCCTCTTTTCTCCATTATAGGATGAGGAAAAAGAAAAAAGTAGGGGAGGAATAAGAGAGAAAGGAGTAGGGAGAGAAGGAATTGAAAAAAAGAGAAAAAATAAGAGAAGGAGAAAGAGGACCAAGTGGACGGGGAAAAGTAAGCCTTTATTGTGCATTACTTCAGGGAGAAATACAAGCACAAATTGCAGAGATGGTGATAATACTATTTTAGCAAACCCAGTCTAATACTATTATCTGAGTCATATCAAAGAATCATAGGATTTGTACTGTCAAGGACTTTAGAAATTGCCAATCCAACCCTCATCTTAGAGATAGATATATGAAATCCTGAGATTGTCCAGGAATCCACAGGCCATACATAGAAGTGTTGGGCTTCAAAATTCAAACAAGATACTTTGAGTTCAAATAAAATGCTCATTTTACCATAATTCTCAGCATTAATTAAATTTATTCTCAATTTCTTTTTTACATAGGAAATCTCTATAGGGAGGTGGGACTGGGCAACTAGTTATATTAGCAAAGCCTTGAAAGTGTCCCTCTGATCCTTTGTCACCTTGAATTGGGAGGTGGAGGAGATACAAAGATCACAGGAACAGTTAGAACCCCTACAAAGCCCTTACCATTAGAATTATCAGTTCAGCAAGACTGCTTAGTGAAAGTGATGCTAATTGACTCACCCAAACTAATTGCTCTAAAGTCATTTGTTTCAGGGATATTGGAATGATCATTGCAGTTGTTCAGTAATTTCAATCAAGTCGACTCTTCATGATGCCATTTTGGGTTTTCTTGGTAAAAATACTGGGTGGGTATCTAATGGATCCATTTTGTCAAGTCATCAGAAGTTGAGTGACTTGTTCTCATGGCTAAGAAGAATCTGAGGTTAGATTTGTACTCAGGTATTTCTGACTGCAGACCCAGCTCTCTATCCACTAAGCCAATAGCTGCTCCTGGAATGATTACAGGGTAACAGATTTAGAATGATAAGGGACTTGAGAAGCATGTAGGGTAAAATTATCATTTTACAATAAAAAAAATTAAAGATCAGATGAATGAAGTAACTTGATCAAGATCACACATGTAATCAATAATCGAGGAAAAATTTGGACATCAAAATGCAAAGATCTTTTCATCGGATCACGTTCTCCTCCTGAGGTGGTGGAAGCTAGTTTTTAGGATGCAGCCTGCACATTTTCAATTACTCAGGTATGAATAGCCATTGGAAAGTTGAGAGAGTTTCCCTTACCTGGGCAAAACTCTTACTGTTGGAGAGAAGACTATTACCAAAACTTCTGAAGAAAAAGCACATTCAATATTTAGTTAACAACACAAACCACATATGTGCCAGCATCAATATTAAGTATTAGGTGGAGCATGAAACCTCTATTTGAATTTATGAATGAATTCCACAGGTTAAAAGCCATACTGGACCGGGAGACAGTGTTTAATTAAGGACTTTTAAGAGCACTTAGTACTCCTTCCCTCTTCTCTCTCAACAATTTAATAGAATTAATGGTCATGCCTAATACTAGAACTCTAGAGTTGTGACTGAACTTGGGACCAAGGGCAGTGAGACATGTCAGTAGAGAGCTGTGAATGTCCTGAGCTATGCAATTGAAGGTCAGCCAACAACCAACAACAGGCTTCACAAGGTTTGGAATGCCAACAATTTCAGACCTGTTTTTCAAGTGTAAATTCCCAGGTAATTTGGCCAGGGAATGTCAGTGGTCCCAGGGATCAGCAGAAATGAGGGAATTCTTTAAGAAAGTGAATCAAGCATTAGGGATCAATTAGTTCTTTGAGGGCAGACAATAGGTGCTCAATAAATGTTTTTTGATTTATTGATCAAGGTAATGATGTCAGTCCCCCATGGCTACACCTATCTCAAGAGGGACTCTAAACTCATTTTAACTTGGAAGAGAAGGGAAGTCACTTCAGTGGATGATTTAGTCAAAGTACTTTCCACAAAACAGCTCAGAGGGGATGGAGTTGAAGTTTAGAGTCACCTAGAAGAAGGTATTTCAAGGTGCCCAGAGAATTGATAGGGTTGGGGGAAAGCTGCCTATAATTCTCCCAAGAGAATGTCCAAAAGGCTGCACATATTGCTCCATCAACAGGCATGTAGTAAGGACAAATAACAACAACCAACTATGTGCTAGTACTGGGCTAAGTCCTAAGAGTATAAAGAAAGGCAACAATAGTCCCTACTCTCAAAAAAGAACAATCTAATGGAGGAGATGAAATGCAAAATATCAGGTAAATCAATTTACATAAAGTATAAATTAGAGAATCAGGAAAGAATTCTTGCAGAAGGTGATACTTTAACTGAGACGTGAAGGAATCTAAGGAAGACAAAAAGCAAAGATGAGAAGGGAGACTGTTCCAGGAATGGAAGTGAGTTAAGGAAAATGTATAGAGACCTAGAAAAATATTGCTGCATCCACAGCATCATTGACCAAGTTAATTAAAATTATTGAACTGGTGGGAGGGTTTGAGATTCTATTTTTTCTAGGTTCCTCCTTTGCACCTAACACACTATATAAACAAATCTGTCTATAGGCAACACCAGATTTTGCATTAGAAACTGTAAGATGTAAGTGCATTCCTTTTATATAAAGGAAAATGGAGGGAAGTAGTCCAATCTCTAGCAAGAAATAGAAAACAGACTCTTGGGTTCTGTTCTCTGCTCCAGTACTGGCTTAACAGCATGACCTTGGGCCAGCTACTTCATCATCTGACATAGCCATTTCTGTAAACAGCAAAGAAGAATGACTGTTCTTCTTGGAAACATCCCTGGAAACTCCCACAGGAAAACAGAAAGGAACAGAAATGATGATAATAGATTTCAATATAATCTATATGAAACCAAGTCACCTGGAAAGAAGAAAGATGTCTTTCTTAGTCTTCAAGGAAAGATACTGAAATATACAAGTAGAGAGTTTGCTACTCTCCTAACAAACTTTAGCATTCCAGATGCAGCTCAGTTACTTGATGTGATGCCTGAAGAATGTAATTAAGGATGACAGATTGATTGTTTTTCCCCAAAGTTCCACTTCTCACAGTCAAACTTTCCTTTGAAGAGTATAAGAATCTAGGCCTTACTGCACTGCTTCCGATCCATCCTGACTGCAACATCAAGGGAAGTGATATGAAAAGACCTAGAGACCCTGACCCACTTCCTGTTCTGTGAGAAGCCACCAGCATCTGTGGATCATGTCCTGCTCTGGAATGTAAGCTAGTTAATGTTCATCTCTTGATAAGAAAGCTGCTTAAAATCAGAGCAAAGGAAAGGTGACTCCCAACCCCAGACTGATGGTCATTACTTGATGTAGACCATCTCTCCAACCCTAATGTCCTTTCATGAACCCTTATATCTGATTTAAATACTAAATCCCCACCAATGCACTAAGTCTAGATCTTTGAATAATGACTATAGCAAAGTTCAAGGTGGCATAATGGAAAGAACACTGAGTTTGAAGTAGAGAAGATCTGAGTTCAAATCTCAGTTTTGCTATTTACCAGCTATGTAAACAAGGGCTTTTTACTTTACGTCCCTCAAATTTGGTTCCCAAATCTATAAAATGATGGTATTTAAACTGGGGTCTAGAGACTCCAAGGGATAGATTTCAAGTGGTCCTTGAATTTGATTTCCAAAATAATTCAATATGATTGGATTCTTCTGTAATTTTCTTTATTTTATTCACTGAAAAATATTCTTCTAAGAAGGGTGTCTAATAAGACTACCAAAGGAATCCACCAGGGCAAATGACCTAAAATTCCCTGATCAAAATTATCTCCAAGGATTCTTCTAGTTCTTGCCCTTGCCCTCTCACCTATATATTTGGTCTCTGGAACTTTTTTTTTAGGATTTTGCAAGGCAAATGGGGTTAAGTGGCTTGCCTGAGGCCACACAGCTAGGTCATTATTAAGTGCCTGAGGCTGGATTTGAACTCAGGTACTCCTGACTCTCGGGCCAGTGCTCTATCCACTGCACCCCCTAGCCACCCCTTCTCTGGAACTTTTAATGCTCTACTGATGGTTCTGAAATTCTGTACACCAATTCTAGTTCATCTACTTCAATCTGAACATCACTATAATCTCTGAACTAGACTCTTATTTCTTCTTTATCTATGGGATTCATGGAACTCATAAGGCCCCCATTTCAATCAACCTTTATCTTGTAAAAACACCTATCTACCTCACCCCAAGTCTTGATTTCTCTTGTCCTACCCTCTACTATTGCTACTCAAGACCCAGGGGAAAAATCATTTCTCTCTTACTTGACATACTTTATACTTGTATAGAAATATTTTGGCTTAGTAGCAAAATGAACCTAAGACTTTTAAAAAGAAAACTATGAAAAGAAACCCAAAAAAGAGATTACTCTTGGAAGCATCTCAAAGGGACTATTTGCTATAACCCAGGAATCAAGAGATTTGGGTATTATTGGATTAGTCTAATTATGATTAATAAAGTAGATTAGCTGCTTCAAATTGAATTATTGTATATAAATAATTCTCTTTCTCTAATATAAATTACTGTGGTGTGGAATCTCCAGGGAGTTCCTTAAGGTCTAGTCTTAACATTTTTGCCTGTCCTGCCATATGAGTAGAACCAAGAACTCCTCATGAGTGGCCATGAATAAGGGAAAAGGCATATTTCCAAGAGTACCTGACAGGTTACATCAGACTTCTCCAAGTACAAATGAGACAATCACATCATAAATAATCTATTATAAATAAGTCTTCTATAAGTTTTTCTGTACCATTTTTAAGCCATTTATAATTTATGAAAGTCTTGAATTCTATAAATTTACTCTGCTCTGTCAGTCCTAAACTTCTTCCAAGATATATATATATATATATATATATATATATATATATATATATATATATATATGTTTATATATGTGTGTATTTGAAAGATGGGGAATATTTATAATATCTTAGGATTTGATTAAACAAACCCAGCATTCTATAATGAGCCCTCCTTATGATATGAATATTCTGCTTTATTAGTCATTGGGGAGAAGTTTACACTAATTTATCCAAATTCTCCATCCATGACTTCAAATTTATGAGATAGTTGGCCAAAAGGTCTCTAATGAAGTATCCCAGGGATACCATATAACCTGCTTACCAATGACTTAGTTATAAAGAGATAAATCGAATCCATATAAAATTTTTTTTTGCAAGGCAAACGGGGTTAAGTGGCTTGCCCAAGGCCATATGGCTAGGTAATTATTAAGTGTCTGAGACCAGATTTGAACCCAGGTACTCCTGACTCCAGGACCGGTGCTTTATCCACTACACCACCTAGCTGCCCCTGCATCCATATAAAATTAAAGAAGGATGAAGTTAAAACTACTTTTGGAGCAAATTCATTGAAGAAGATGGAGCAAGACAGAGGGGTTGGAGGAGAAATAGTTGCAATGAAGAGGACAATTACATACTGTGAGTAGTTGTAACAGAACGGGGCTGTCCAATCTGAAGAGCACCCCACCATAGGGAACTGAAAGTAAAAAAAGAAAAAAGCTGTGGGAAAAGGAAAGCATGATGTTTGGAACTTTGAAGTTCCAAACTTTGAACTTTGAAGCAGTTGAAGATAATTTTGTCTCATGCTTTCAGAAAACTGCAAAGCAATTATATGACAGTCACCATAAAGAGTATATCCCTCTTCCCATATTAGGACTCTAGGAAGTCACATGTGCCCATGCTACCAATAACTCCTTAGATTGACACAAAGCTAGGAGGAATGAAACATTGAATACCATTGACAATCCAAAAATATCTTAATAGGATAGAATATTGAAACGAATCTAATAAGATGAAATTTAAAAGGAAAAATGCAAAATCTTAACACCAGTTCAGAAAAAAAAACTGACTTCATAAGTAAAAGATAGGGCCAGTATAGTTGATCAAGGGTTTGGGCTTTAAAAAATGGAGGAGGAGAGCATTAGTAAGCTAAATATGAGTCCAGTATGTGATATAATGTCTCCAAAAACTTGTCCTTAACCAAGTCACATCTGGAGTATTGTGTTCAATTCTGGAACTTATATTTCAGGAAGGACCCTGAGTGTACAGTGGAGGTAAATTAAGAAGGCAAAAGTTTTTGAGATCAATATTTAGAGAAATGTTTAAAGGAATTGCCTAGCCTGATGAAGAAAAGTTTTAATGAAGATAAGGTAGCCTAGTATTTGGTCTAACCCAGGACGACAGAACCAGAGGCAATAGGTGAAAATTGCAAAGGAAGATTTAGATTTTATGTGAAGAAAAGTTTCCTAATAACAATTAGTACTATCCCAGTGGAGTGGGCCATCTTTAGAGGTAGTCAGTACTTCCTCCCTTATGGCTCAGTCATTTTAGTCCTGTCTGACTTTCCATGATCACATTTGGGGTTTTCCTGGCAAAGTTATTGGAGTGGTTTGACATTTCTTTCTACAACCGATTTTTTTTCAGATGAAGAAGTAAGGCTAATGAGCTTAAGTGACTTGCTCAGGAATGCACAGCTAGTAAGTGTTTGAGGTCAGTCAGGTCCTCCTGAGTCTAGGGTTGATGCTCTATCTACTGCATCACAGAGCTGCCTCCTCACTGGAGGTCTTCAGGTTAAAGCTAGATAACCTCTGTTGGCTTCTGTGCTGAAATGGAGTAAGGAAGACCTTACAACTGCCTTTCCTCAACTTTTATTCAGATCACACCTGGCTTTGTACACGGCCCTCTTGTCTTCTCCTATGCTATTTCCATAGGTGATCTCCCTATGGAAAAATTCATAAACTCCCATGGATTCAATTACATTGTCTATGCTGATGCCTCTCAGATCTATTTGTCTAGCCATAACCTCTCTTTTAACCCCTAGACTATCATCTCTGTCTATTGGACATTACAAACAAGATGTCCAGGAAAAATCTTAAACTCAGCTTGTCCAAACTAAACTCATTATCTTTCCCCAGAAACTTTCCCTTCTTCCTTCCTTATTACTGTTTAAGGCACCACCATCCTTCCAGTCACCTAGGCTCTAAACTCAGAGGTCATCCACAACTCCTCAATCTTTCTCACCCCCATATTCAATTTGCCATCATGTCCTGTTATCCCCTCATATCTGGATATTTCAGTTACCTACTGGTGGGTCTCTCTGCCTTAAGTCCCTCCTCACATCAGTTCACTCTCCATCCAGATGTCAAAGGGATCTTCCTAAAGCACAGATCTGACCACATCACCTATGTATCACACACACACACACACATACACATACACACACACACACACACACACATACACACACACACACCCCTTATTCAATAGAATCCAGTGACTCCTTATTACCTATAAGATCAAATACAAAAAAAATCCTCTGATTCAAAACCCTTTCAGAACCTGCCCCCCCCACCTTTCCACGGCCTACCACCTCCACATAGTCTGTGATTTACTGCCACTGGCCTCCTTTCTGTTCCTCAAACAAGATGCTCCATCTTTTGACTCTAGGCACCTTCCCTGGCTGTCCCCCAAGTCAATGAGTCTTCCCTGTCTTACTTCAAGTCCCAGTTCACATTCCACTTTCTATAAGAAGCCTTTCTTGTTCTGTTGATTGCCTTCAATTTACCCTGTATAATTCTTGTTTATATATAGTTGGTTTCATGTTGTCTCCCTATTAGTTTGGGTGCTCCTTAAGAGCAGAACTTTAGAATGCCTTTCTTCATATTCCCAGAGCTTAGAAAAGTGCCTGACATAGAGTAATAATAAATAATTAATAATTATTATAATTAATAATCAACAAAATGCATGTTTACTAGATTAACTGTATTTGAAATCTGCCTCAAGTGTGCATAACCTACACAAATTACTTGATATCCCTCAGCCTCAGTGTCCTCAATTGCAAAAAGGGTCAAATAAAAACTCCTACCCCATAGGGCTGCATTTTGTGAGCCTTCAAATAATATATATTTGTTTATATATAACATACATTTAATGTAATAACATGGTTATTATACCTGTATATATATATTATATATAATATAATGATCTATATATCTATAGATGTTTACATCTATAGATACAGATATATATGTGTGTGTTTTATAGATAGATAGATAGATAGATAGATAGAGCAGTAGATGGATAGATCAATAGTTAGATAATGAGCCATTATAATGAAAAGGAATTTGATCAAGCAGGTTGAAACAAAAGACATTTGAGGTTCTATGATTCTGTGGATTATCTAGAACATAGTGGGATTGGCAGTATGGTGTAAGATGTAGACTTTTCCTAACCTGCAAGTAAGAAGATCTGGGTTCAAATTCTGCCATTAGCTATGAGTCTTGGAAAGTTTCATTAACATTTCTGAGCCTGTTTCACTATGAAATAAGGGGGAGGTGGATGGAATCATTGTTCTTCTTGGTCAAATTATCTAATCTTATGATTCTATGACCAGACAGAGGGGTGTGTGTGTGTGTGTGTGTGTGTGTGTGTGTTTGCTATTTGAGCATCAAAGCCATCTCAAAATCTTAATGCTTATCTACTGAGTTTACAAGTCAAGACCTAATCAACTGTACCAATCAACTGATAAACCTAGTCCTCACTCAGTATTATAGCAATAAAGTGAGAAGAGATCCCCAATGTCCTCTAGTCCAATCCTCCGATTTCATCAATGAAGATACTAAAGAAGGAAGTTAAGTGATATGTTCCAAGGTCTTATGGTGTAATCAGAAGAGCCAGAATTTAAACCTGGAACCTTAAGCTCCAGATCTAGGATATTGCTATTGTACCCCTTGCTTTCTAGATGCAGAGTTGCAGTTCTGGCTATTCCTTGCTGAATCAGAAGTGTCCAAATTACCTCATAAAGCAGAGAGTCTGACTCCAAAGTCTCCTTGCTCTTTCTCTTTCCAACCTCCTCCCCCCAAGTCAGCTCCCCCAAAACCACCCATAGTCTTTCTGGAGTTGGATAGCCCTTGCACAGGACTTCAGGGAAGAATGGATGAGCAATAATTCAAGATTTTTTTCTCACTTTTCAGGAAGCCTAACCACTGCCATAAATTGCAGGTAGAAAGGATGTCGGTCACCGCAGGAGCAATTACCTTCTTAAAAGTGGAGCAACAGAGATAAGAATGGAAATTATTTGGGATCTTCAACAGTCAGTCTAGAAATTGTTCAAGACTCAGCAATTAACTATGACTTGTTGCTGGGTCACTGATTTAATTGGTCTGTGCCATTTATATTGAGTGTGTATGTGTACATGCATGGACATGGACATATGAGCTCTCCTTTGTTGAACTTCCTATCCAAAGGAAAAAGCAAGGTCTGCTTCAATGCCAATACTCTCATCCACACTGGCAAGGGATTAGTCCAGATCTTCCTGGGATGTGTGAAATTATAGCTCTAATTTAGGACAACCACATCCAAACAGACCCAAAAGGAAGGCATGCAGGCAAGCAAGAGAATTCAGAGGAGATAAAAGACCCATTCAAAATGCCTCCTGAGGCTATGGGGGGAAGCCAAGTGTGAGGACAGCAAAGATACCACAGGAAAACCAAGCAAGATCAATACGAAGAGCCAACTGGAGAGATGACTCAGGGCCATCTGTAAAATGCAATTCCTTGGAATAGCCTCTCCAGCCATTCTGGGTCCTTGGAATATTCTGACTGCCAGCATCTTAAGGCAGCCAGCCAGAAATAAATGACCACCATTAACTATACTGGCCAAATTCCCAGGATATCAAGCCATAATACATGGGGTTGAGGACACTGGACTGTTATTCTTCCCTCTCCCATTCCCATAATAGTACCAAAAGCACCCTCAGATGCTAGGAGAACCTCCATCTGCTCCCTGGGACCACCTGGCCCCAATCCAAGGACACATGGCCTTCTTTGTCTCTTCCATGAATGGTTGTTTGGACATTCCCAGGGATCTTTCTTGATTATATGGGCACATTCTCAGCCAGTATAGATGACAACCCATTCACTCACTCCTTATTCTATGAGATTTTAAATTACACTTTCTTCATACTGTAAATTCTTTGGTTCACCATAGATTCTTCATAAATTGTTGTATTCATGATTCATAACCATATAGTAACATCTTTCCTCATCCTCCCAAAAATTTATTCCAGTACCTGAGATATTCTCATATCCTGCCAACTAAACACCATCACCACCACCACCACCAACAACAACAACTTACAAGTCCCCACTCTTCTTTATACAATTCCATACTTTGAGTTCAAGCCCTAATCTAGAAACTTTTGGGGGAAGGCAAGGATTATGAGATCCTGTGCTCCCTAAAAAGATTTGAATCTTGACAGGACTTGGGGCAGGTACAATAGGGAACAGGGAAATAGAGGGGGAGGGAGAGAGAGAGAGAGAGAGAGAGAGAGAGAGAGAGAGAGAGCGAGAGCCTAAGTAACTAGGGGTCAGAGCCAGCAAGAAACAAAAGATTGTAATTATAGGTGGAGATGGAAAGAGTGAGAAAGAAAAGGAGACAGAAGTCACAGAGAGAGGGAGAGAGGAAGGAAGAGAAAAATAGGGAGAAAAACACAGATAAAGAGAAAAGAGGAAGAGAAAGGGAGGGACAGAGAGAAGACAAAATAAAGGGAGAGGGAGGTATACAGTTAGAGACAGAGGGACAGAGAGAGAGACAGAGATAAGGACAGAGACAGAGAATGAGAGAAAAATGAACTTGAGCATGTGGGGGAACCAGGATATGAACAGACTGTAAGTAGGACATGAGAGTGTCTGAGCTATGCATTTCTGATTAGTGTTACTGACTCAAAATAGGTTTTCTCCTCTGAGATCTCCTTATCGGGGTTCGCCTAGGTCTCTGATTATCCAAGGTTGCCTCTATGCTACTGGAAGGCAGAAAACAATGCCCAGAGAGGCCCTGAGGGAACCATGTCCAGACACCCAGTGCCCAGCTGTCTAAGAGGGTCCCTACCTATGGGTCCCCATGTGACGCAAAAGACCTACAACTGAGGATTAGCAAGCAGATTAGGGGGAGACAAACTAGGAAGGAGTTAGTTCCAGGACCCTCTCAGGTTATAAGAAGGATAAAATAATTGGTATTACTCCAGGCTATCCCCTAGGGAAATAATGATCAGGAGAATGTCCTGTCTTCAAGATGTCATCAGCATTTATCCTCCAGGGTCTGATGGTCTCTGGAGAGTATTCTGGAATCAGCTCTCTCACATCCCTGATAAGAACAATTCCCAAAGTGATTAAAGATACACAAGAGCCATCCTCTACCACGTGTTCACCCTAAGATTGGGCCTTCTCTGCCAACAATTATTCATCAGTCACCTTTCAAAATTCTTGTTCAACATCACTATTGGGGAGGGGCTGGGGGTGGAAGTAGTTTGGCTCCCAAAATTACAGAGTTGAATCATTACCAGGGTGGGTGAGGGACATGGCAGCTTTGAAAGCTAACTTGGATTCCCTGTGGAAGGTCATTAGGAGGAGTCAGCTCCTTCAATATCTTCATTCCACCAGGTTACATAGAAAATGACAAATCTGCCAGCCCCTAGCATAGCAATGGTTTCAAACACAGGTGATGGTGGCTACTGGTGTCCTTGAGCCATGCCACTTCTAATAGCAGGCAGTCATTGTTCATCATTGTTGACAGGAATGGCAGGCACAGATCTGTCCCCAGTGGAGAATTCATTCCCCCTTCCCAGAACTGCCAATGATAGAATCAACCATGGAATGAATGTCAGCCCTGCAAAGAATCTAATGGATTACCCACTCCAATGTTTTCACTTTACAGATGAGAAAACTAAGGCTGAGATAAGGGAAGGTCCTTGCCCTGGGTAATAGAACCAATTAATATTCTTCTCCATAAGATGCTGGTCTTTGTGCTCATTTTTAAAAAATTCCTTCCACATTCATGAGAGACTAGAAATAGCCTACTTATCTTTCAACATTCAACACAAGTCCCTCCTTCATGAAGCTGTCTTCTCTACTCCAGTCCACAGGGAACCTGTCCTTCTTTGACACATTTAGCACCAAGGAAAGTCCCAGATAAAATGGCAGGGTAGTAAAAAAACGGTGCCTTTGATAGTCTTTCTACATCCTGGTACCTCCTTTTCTTCCTTACCACTTCTTTAAATATCACCATCCAATACATTGCTCCCCTAGATGTCCTAGTCTTCAAAATTACTTGCCCCTTCCCCTTTCTTCATTCTCTTCCCAACCCTGACTCCCCATCAAAATGTTCATTCTCCCAAGAGACTTGTTTAGTCCTCTCTGGGTTCTGCCCTCTCTTCCCTCAGCTATTAGCAGGAAAGCAATGATTACACTAATTCACAATGAGGTGTGAATTACTGATTGTCCTCCCAGAGGAATCTTCACTTTAAAGGGGAACTAAACTAGATGAATCCCTAATTGGTAGGAATCAGACCAGTCACAAAAGAAAATTGAGAATGTTTAGCTATGTAGAGGAGATGTTTAAGGATGGAGGGCCTTTCCCATGATCTTTAAATCATACCCATAGGTTAATCACACCTATTCTAGAAGCATCTTGGGAAAACCAGATGGTAAAGTGGATAGACAACCCTGCCTAGGGTAGGAAGACTCATCTTCCTAAGTTCAAATCTGACCTTAGCCACATGCTAGATGGGTGACCCTGAGCAAGTCATTTGACCTTCTTTGTCTCAATTTCCCCATCTATCAAATGAGTTAGAGAAAATATGGCAAACCACTCCAGTATCTTTACCAATAAAACCCAAAAATGGATTCATGAAGAGTAGGATGCAACTAAAAAATAATTCATTAAAGAAGCAGCTTAGTACAATTGAAAGAGAACTGTATTTGTGGTCAGGAGAAAGCTGAGTTCAGATCCCACTTTATTAATCATATGATAATACAGTGGAAATGGCATCAACTCTCAGAGGACCTGAGTTCAAATCCTGTCTTTGATGCTTACTCTACCAAAATGGGGGCAAATCACTAAATCTCCCTAGGCATTAATTTGTTCATTTGTAACATTATATAGGACTGGACTAAATTACTTTGAGGGTCCCTTCCATTTCTAGATCAATGATCCTATAATCCTTAGTTAAGTCATTATAACTCTTGAGGCCCCAGTTCACTCAACTATAAAATGAGATGATAATACTTGCCTTACCCGCCTCAGTGGAGGGTTATAAAGCAAGTGTTCTGGCAATTTTAGTGGAATCTTTTTATGAAAATGTGAGCTATTACTGCTCTAGGTAATGCCAAGCTATATTAGTATCTGTTTATATATTTTATGCAGCTATATATGTAATCTGTACCACTTTAGCATTGTATTAATAATAACAATTCTCCTTTATTTAGCACTTTAAGATTTTCTAAATATTTTGCATACATAATCTCATTTGATAATTTATTGGTCTCTAATTATCTCAAAACCCAACAAATTTATTAATCATTTACTCAATGCTAAGTGAGGCTACATATACAAGAATAAAAAATGACAGTGTCTCCTCTAAAGGAGCTGACATTCTAATGAGGGAAGTTAGTACATAATGAAGTGGTAAAAATTGGGAAGGGTGAAAAGTATTTCCACAAAGGCATGATAACAAAGTCCAGAGAGGCAGAGGCAGAGGCAGAGATGGAAGAGGAGTGAAGGGTGACTGGTGGCTTGAACCCTTTCTCAAAATGCAGGTTCTGAAATGAATTCATTAATAGAAAGGAGTTTCCAGGGTGATAGGACCTTCCAGGGTGAGAAGACCAGAAGGAAAGAGGAAGCTTGCAGAATTAGAAATTAGGTGAAACTTAGTGGCTATGTCCAGAGAGTCAAAGTCAGATCCAGAGAAGGAGAAAAGTCTCATCAATTTATTCAGCATCACTGTAAATTCCCTGATTTCAAACACTCTAAAAACATATCCATGGACTGATCCACTAATGAGTTGAAGAAAGTATCTCCCTCTTTATCCAGAGATGGAAGTTTTAGACAAGGCAGTAAATAGATCTAAGCCACAAGATTGAGAGACAGATTGAAGCTCTCAGGAACTGAAGAACAATAGCCTTCAATTCTATAACCTCTACTTGTTCAGACTTAGGGTAGAACTAAATGGCCACCTAATTGTTCCTAGTCAGACCAAGTTTTTCCCCCTTTCTTTTTTGACCTAAAAATAGCAAATGTTAGTATTGGAAGAGAACTTAGGAAATAAAACACAGAATGTCAGAATTGAAAGGAATCTTTAAAATCTTTCTTTTGCACAAATCTGGTGTAGTCATTCAAAAACTTTCAGGCTTCCTGTCACTTAACAAGTAGACTTATAATTTTTCTACTTTTCTAATCTAATGTCCTTATCCAGTTTTTTCTCACATTGGTCCCTTCCAAATGCTCTACAAACTGACTAAACCTTCCAACTCTTGTCATCTTGCCTAGATGACTTTATTTTTTTTCAGCCTCTCTCCTTCTCCAATGCCAAATGAATATTTTTCTAAAGCACAAGCCAACCATGTCACTTCCCTGAACAAAAAAGTTCCAATAGCTGCCCCCTGCCCCAGGATAAAATATGAGCTTCTTCTCTGGCTTGGTTCTGACCTACCTTACAATTATTGCATATTATTTCACTTCATGAGCTGTATGCTTCAGCCAAGGTGATCTCCTTGATATTCCCCTTAGAAGACATTCTATCTCCAAGTCCTATATCTTGGTACAAATTGCCTCCCTTGCCTTTAATATGGTCACTTCTTTGATTCCAGCTGGCAGAATGCCTAGCTGCCTTCAAGGTTCAGCTCAGATGTCATATCTTACCGGAAATTGATCCTGATCCCTCCAATTGCTAATTCTTTACCTTCCTTTTCCACCAAAATTACTTTATATTTTGTAATTATAAATATACATAATTATATATATATATACAGATATATATCTAGTGTTCATATATATGTGTGTGTGGATATATGCAAGCATATAATCATACATGTGTGTATATACATAAAAGCATGTGTTGTATGTATGTCTGCATGTGTGAATATACACACATATGACTGGTTAGTTGCTATCCTTCATGATCAAAGAACACTAAAATGACATCACTTTGTTGAAGTCAAGGTAAAGTGTGTTTTAGACTATGGCTAATCAGAACAATATAAGATTTAAAGACTCTACCAGAGCTTGGACACATATAGACCATATGAACTATCTACCTCTCGATCCATCTATATATAAATATAAACACACACACACATATATATTTAAAAAGAACTAAGGATAAATATATATATATATACACATACATGAACTAAGAATGAACACATATGTATATATTGCTTATATAGTTATATATTTTGAATATATTTTTTGGGTATGTTATTTCCCAACAATAGAATGCAAATTCCTTGAGTACAGGAACTTATCTCCAGTACCTAACATAGTTCCTTAAACATAGCTAAAGTTCTAAATACTTGAAAAGCAATCAAATGATCTCTCAGCCCCCAAGACGTAACCTTTGCTTTCTCATCTCCATGTCCTTGCACTTGAGTTGTTCCTTCTTTCTGAAATGTTATTCCTCACCTACTCATTTGGTGAGTTCCTAGCCTTTAAATCACAAATCAGGAAAATTTCTCTGATTCCTCCACCCCTATCGGGAACTTTAAGGTTCTTCCCTTCAAACCCCAAGTAGTACATTATTTTATAATTCTTAGACATTTGCCCTATAAGACTTACTGGACTTAACTAGTATTTTATCTTGCTACCAGATCATAAACACTTTGAAGAAAAGAACAGTCTCATATAACTTCATATTTCACAGAATATTCAATGCTCAGACATAAAGTGTTTAGTAAACGTCTTTTATTTTTTCTCCAAAATCACATATTTGGTTTTTAGATAAATTGGGATCAAAACATGGGTCTCCCAGTTGTCAGTCAACCATCCCAACTACTTTTCCACTTTGGAATGAAGCTATCTAATCAATGCCTCTCCTTAGCATATGCACCGGATCTCAATTTCCTCTTATGTAAAATGAAGAGCATGAGAAGATGATCTCTGAGGTTCATTCTAGTTATAGTATTCTCTTGGTTGATGATTTTATATTCCTCTTCATTTTCTCCTTTTAGCTCCTAGAGGATACTTACAAATACCTCACTGAAGAGATAAGGAGGAGATAGGAAGGGAACTGGATAAGAAAAGGCTACTCTTAGAAAGTTCCAGTGATCACATTCTTTGTCACCTGCCCATTACCCCACATTCTGCCAGGCACAAGAGATGGAAATCTAATTATAATCTTCATCCTCAGTTAGTCAATACATTTAATAGCTACTTGCTATGTTCTAGGCACTATGATAAGCCCCAAAATTGCAAAGAAAGGCAAAAGGTATTCCCTGCCCTCTAGCAACTTACAATCTAATAGAGGAAGCAGCAGATGAGTGAAAATGTCCATAGAAGATCTTTCTCCAAAAAATGTCCTGGCAGTATTCCAACTAATGGTCAACACATGTGACCCTGGAGACTCCTTAAAAAAATATTTTTAAATCTAACATTAGAAGCATCCTTCTTCAAACTTCACTGGAGATTCCAACTTTTGGCACTAAAATTCCAAAAAAATGTTTGGTCCCTGAAATCCTAGCTGATGAGTCCATTGAGATGAGCTCATGGTTGAGCTATATGTCATAAGCTATTCTCCTTCCCTCCCTGAGGATCTCATGTTCTTGAAAGGCTAGACTAGAATGAACAGTTGGTATTGTATCTATTGAATATCTGCAGCCACCATAACCACAGATCTGAAGTCAAAAAACAATGAGCCAACTCTACTGTCAATTGAATGAACCAATTTTCAGCAGTTTCCCTTCTACTAATTCTGTGTGTAGATATGCTTGTTTTTCTGTTTCTCTTTTTCTCTGTATGCCTGTTTCAATCTCCATCTCTTTCTTCCTGTTTTATTTTCCCTCTCTATCTCTCTATCTCTCTATCTTTAATCTCATTTTCTTAAGATGATCATTAAGTCATAAAACTATATGCTTTTCGTTCTGTTTTGGTAAGTGAAATTGTGATTCAGACCATTCCAAAGATTCAATTCAAACCAAATTTCATCCCCAAGACAGATGCTTCGTCAAGCTCCCAAACTGGCTCCCCCATTGAAATCATCTAGCCCAATCCTCTTATTTTACAAATGAGGAAGTTGAGGTCCATAGAGTCTATGTTACTTGTCTGAGGTCCATAAGCAAGTTCATGGCCAGTCCATAACTCAAATATGGACCTTATCTCCCTAGTCTATTGTCCTCTCTACCATACAACATTGCTATTCAGGAAAATGTGAAAAGACAGAGAAAACCAGTCTATGGAGAAGGCTTCTATAGTGAACAAGATATGTCAATAAGTATGAAACTGTGTCCTTTGAGAAGAGACTTTCATAGAATAAATAGCCATTGTTTCTGGCAGTAAAAGTACTAACAACTTCATGGACTTTCAGACACAAAGGTCTGAATTTGAACATTTAAACACTGATCAGTTTATTTAACCTTTTTTTTTTGGCCCTCATCTACCTCTGAGGGTTAGTGAGATAATATTTGTAAAATTGCTTTTCAAATCTTAAAGCACTCTATAAAGTCTAGCAATTATTGCTTTTTTGCTTGAGACATGATTTCATCGGTAGAAAAGAATTCCTGGATTTCGAACCTCCATTTATCAATGCCAATCAGAAATGGAAATTTATGGGCTTAAAGAATTTTCCAGAGCATGAAGAGGTAAACACCCAGCCAACATGGGTCAAAGCAGAAAATCAAACCCAGGTCCAGATCCTGATTCTGAGGCCAGTATTCTATCCAACTTACTACGTCAGAGGTGTTAGACTCAGTGTGAACACTGGAGTCAGCAATATCCCCAAGTGGATCTCAGACAAATAAAAATGCAATTGGGAAATATTTAGTAAAATGCATTAAATACAATAGAATATAGATAACGTTAACATATGGACAGAGGAGCTTCACTCTAAAAGAGCATTAAAAAATACAAACAGATTTCAACCCTACCTTTGCCTCTTACAAGCTGTGTGACCTCAGGAAGGTCACATAAACTTCTTGACTCTCACTGCCCTCTCTGAAAAATAAGGTTAGGTTAGATCATCTCTCAGGTGCCTTCCATTTATAGCTGTTTTGATATCAGTTCTGTTTCAGCCTATGTGATTTGGGACAAATCACTTAAATCTATCTGGGACACTTTAACCTCACCTATAAAATAAAAGTTTGGACTAATGATAGCTCTTATTTACACAGCTCTTTAATGTTTGTTAAATGCTTTTCCTACATTATCTCACTTGATCCTCCAAATAACCCTGGGAGCTAAGTGTCATTATTCCCATTTTTAGCAACTTAACTAGGGTCACATAAATAATTGTCTGAAAGGGGATTCAAACCCAGGTCTTCCTGACTTCAAGTTGAGCCCCTTAACTAAATGACCTCTAAGGTGTGTTCTACTTCTAAATCTTTGATACTTTGATCCTATGAATGGACTTTCTTATTGCAGGGTTATTTACTCAGTTACGTTGTTGCTTAGACAAGAACTTGATCAAAAAACTCATCTGTATCCCTGTTTTCACTATTCTTCCTTAAAGGGGAATAGTAGGTCCATCCTTCTGCTATGAGGTATTGGCACTACATGTTAAATGTGCTAAACATAGTGACAATAACTGTTCTAAGATTCCAGAGGACAGAGAGGTCAAATTGAGCTGGAGTGGTTAGCAAAGGCTTCAAAGGGGATTTGAGCAGGGCCAGTCAATGCTGCCAACCTATGTTTGCCTGGTTGACTCAGCAGTGTGTTTGTCCCTCCTGAATCTTGTTTGATAGGTTTCTTACCACCCCTGCAGCCTATCACGGTCATTTTTAATTCTAATCCTATTCTCCAAGGTGCCTCTTCCAACCTCAGTTTGGTGTCATCTATGAAATTAATGAGCGTGGTTTCTATTCCATCATGTAGTTCACTGCGGAAAACATTAAATAACCCAGAGCTTCAGATTTTGAATTACTTCAAATGGTCTCTCACAACAGCCTTCGAGCCTTTTCTGTTTTGAAAAAAAAAACAGAAAAAAGGAGGCCAGGCTTCTACTTCCCACATCCAGCTCCATTTCCTTCCCCTCTCCCAACCCGTTTGCCATGGGCATAGTCTTCCTAGGAGGAACAGGACAAACAAAGGGCCTTGTGTTATTAAAACAGAATGAATGTCCCCTGCCTCTATTTGATACTAGTTATTTCCATTGCCACCCACCAAGTGCTAGACATCTGTCTCCTGGAGACCTTGGGGCTATGGCCTCACTTCTGGTTGGAAACTTTCCTAGATAGTGAAATACCCAAATCACCGTGCTCAGTATGATTCTTAAAGTACAAGTATTCTACTTCAGTGTGAGGAATTTTAGTATACCAACTAAGATAGGCAGAAAGGCAAAAAGACAGATAGACAGGCGGAAGGAAACAATCATTTATTAAGAACCTACTATCTGCCAAGCAATGTGTTTAAATATGTTCAGCTATCTCATCTCATTTGATAGATGATCAATAAATACATAGACGGATATGGATGATAGATAATAATAGATATAAATAGGCATAGAGATGAATAAATAATTATATAGATAGGTAATTTTTGTAGATAGATATTTTCCAACATTATTATTTCCAATATTATTAACTGCAGGTACACATCACAGCTCTGGAGGAAAATTGTCCAATTCAACACAAAATCTGGCTCTACCCAGCTTTATTCTCAGGTCAGTTTTCAGACTTTCTTGAGGAAAGTACAGTCATTAATCCATTTCTAGGATAATCCCAAAGTTCAGACTAGAATTGCTTTCCACAAAGTCCCCCGGATACCTCAGTCTAACCTCTCTCTGTCTACCCTGAGTCTCATATTCCAGAAATCTTGAATGAGACTCACCACAATGCTGCCCTTCTAAGTCAGCTCCCACACCCTGATATTCTTCTATTCCAGGTCTTGACCTTCATTATCCCAAAGTTTTGTTGTTGTTTTTTAAAATTTTCTTCTTGTCCTGTATCTAGAAATTTCCTTAGGGCAATAAAGTGGTGCACTGACTAGAACACCAATCCTAGAGTCAGAAGGACCTAAGTTCAAATCTGATATCAGACATTGGAAGCTTACTTGTTGCGTGACCTTGGGCAGGTCACTTAACCTTGATTGCCTCATATTCATGCCATCTCTAGTCATCCTGATCCATATCTGACCACTGGACTTTGATGGTTCCAGAGGGCAAAGTGAGACTGATGACTTAGCACAGTCCTCCCCCTAACTCAAATCCAATTCACTTGCTTGTCCTGGCATCACCTGTCTGATGTCATGGCCTTCTTTGAGAACGAAGAACAAACATCAACAGAAATCTCCTTACTTTCCTATATCTTTGCCCCTTGCCTAGCCAGGACCAACTTTTATTTCTCCATAAAACTAGAGAAGCTACTTCCCCTCTATGGGCCTCAGTTTCCTAATCTGTCTAACCACGAAACCATGATTATCCATAGTCAATCTATATCTAGGTTGATAGGGACCTATTAGAGAAGAAAAACCGGAGCCATAGTACGAAAATAATTAAACTTCAAGTTGGAGACTTTGTTCAAAATCCAGAGCTGACACTTGCTACCTTTGTAAACTTGGGCAAGTCACAAGCTCTGTGTACTTCAGTTTTGTTATAAAATGAGGACATGGTACTGGTTGGCTTCTAACGTCCCATTCAGTTCTAAATCGATTTTCCAAACTCATATCCTCCATTGAAATAATTGATTTCCAGCCTTCCCAATATTCTACTCCCTTAGGTAGAGTACAGTAGATAGAAAGAAGAATTCAGCCAATAGTTTAAGAAGAAGAACTCTGTCTCGAAGACCATAAACCCAAGCAGTAAAGATATCTAGCTTTAATTTAGTATCTAATGAGAAATCTTCCATAAAATAGTTAAGGTTCTCTGTGACCAGGGAAACAGCTTCCCTCAAAGACAGAAAGAAGGAAAAAAAATCATGATAGATAGATGTAAGTAAAATACTTCTTTTCCTCTGCTTTCTGTAGAACTTGTATTTATGATTAAGCAAATTATTTGGATATAAGAGGGCTTTTGGATTCTTTTGGAGAATGATGTAATGTCCAAGTTGAAAGGGACCACAAAGATAATCCTAGAATTCTTAACTTGTAATCCAAGGACCCCCAAGAGGTTCATAGCTTTCAGGGGATCCTCAAATGTGTATGGGAAAGATTATATCTTTATTAAAATATAACTGGCTTATTTTGTAATTCTGTTTTTTATGTATCATTTTGAGAAGGCATTCATATGGTTTCTCTAGGCTACAAAGAGGACCATATGTGGGTGTGCTGGTGAATATTTAACAACCAATTCTTCATAAAAGTTTAATTTAAATTATTAATATTTTCTCCATCATTTTTAGTCCACATATTCAACAAGACAACAAATCAAGCCCTATATTGTTGTATTTGAGAATTTTGAAAGTGTAGATAGATGTTAATCCTGAAAATTTAACGATTCTAAAGAGTTGGATGAATCAACTAAAGCACACCCCTAGCTCCATGACACACAAAAAAATTAGAGACTCCTGACCAAGCCCAGCATTGTCTGAAAGAGTTAGTCCTCTATCACAGGGGCCAGGGCCTCTACGTTCTTCTTGGGGACCATATATTCATTCCCAGAAATTTCATCTTTTCCTACTTTCTCAAATTCCTGAGCCCTTAATCACACCTCCAGCACTGACACCCCTGACTGTCTTGATTAAATCTGCCACATTGATCTCTAATTAACAAACCCCTCCTCTTCAGCCCTTGCTGCCATTTCTCAGTTTCAGTCCTGAGGTTCTCCTCTAGTCCATAAGAGGATGTTTTCTAGTGATTACTTACAAGGAAAAAGATATTATACAAATTCAGAAATAATACTCTAAGCTAAGTAATTAGAAACATGTTATAAAATAAGTCTATCCAATTCCAGACTAAGGGGCTCCCAAGGTATGCATCCAGGCACCAGACTTGCCCAAGGAGTGCTTGCGGTCAACCACAGACCAGAGTACAGGCAGAGGCAGGAGAGCAATCAGAGCCTCTCCTAAGACACTGCTTCATCAAACACAGATAAGGACAAGCTAATGGATGGGAATTTTGAAAGTGATGAGGAGTTGTATGAATTTTATGATGAATAAAACTTGAATTCAATAGCTTTATGTAATATATTTTTTTCCAAATTTCAGGCACCAAAATTAAAGTGTGTCTTATACACGAGAGTGTCTTATACATGGCGAAATATAGTATTTTGAAATCCCAAGTTTTCACATCCATTATTATCAAGGCTCTAAAAGAAGTGGCAGATTTTCAGATGATGGGTCCATATCACTAGGGAGTCATTTGGCATCTGTCCCATCCCTCTACTCACAATTTTTTTATAATCTCAGAAATCATTATAATTCAAATGAATAAGTAGGTAGATCATCATCTCCAAAATTTGCAAAAAATTCTTTATCTATTCTTTTAGAGGAAAGGGATGAATAGACCTGTTATTTCAGTAATAATAGTAAAATATTATACTTTATTAAATATATATACATATCACCTATCATGAGCCAAGTACTTTACACACATTATTTCATTTAATCCTCACAATAAACCTTGAGATGTCGGTACTATTATTATCCCAATTTTACAGATAAGAAAACTGAAGCATATAGGCACATAGAAATTAAGTAACTTTCCCAGGGTCACACTACAAATAATTGTCTGAAATCAGATTTGAACTCAGACCTTCCTGACTCCAGGCCCAGTCCTCTATCCCCTGTGCCACCTAATGGACTATAAATGATATAAGGTTCTCCCAGTGAAAAAGCAGCCTCCATATCATGCAGATCAATAACTTTGGAAATGGTATCAGAAAAATGTCCAGTGATTGACTCAGGGTCACATGTCCAATAGTTCAATAGGTAAAAGAGAGAGAAAGAGAGAAAATTCAAAGCTCATGCTGCTGACTCTAAAGCCCAGAGTCTATCCACCATACCTTGCTTTCATTTCATTTCAAAGAACAAATTGAGCACTAGTGAGATGAAGTCATTCATTAAAAATCTCTTCCTTTTTGCCATCTATATCATCCCAACCCCACTGGCTTCTCAAGCTATAAGCAAACCTGAATCAGTTAAGGGTCCCCCAAAGGAGGATATGACTACAACTACCCCTCCCACCAGACCCCAGCTGGTGTTAGACCCTGGGACACCTGGAGATGTCCTGTCTAATGAAAGCAGATTTTTATCATTGTTCGCCATCTCTGGTAAGAGAGGGTGGAGGAATGATGAGAACCCAATTAGGCAATGGAAATGAAATCTTCTTGTAATTCATTTAGCTTTGTCAATTGTTAAGGGATTTTTGTGGGTTACTTTATTTTTCCACCCCACCCCAGGAACACAAAACAGCCAGATACTGCATTCATTAAACCTCATCATGAATATTGTGTTTAGTTTCAGTAATAACAGTGTAAAGGGAGCACTGGTAAATGGCCAGAGGAAGACAAGAAGGAAGGTGAAGGGACTTGAGTCCATGTTATAAGGGAATCACTTGAAGGAACCAGCCATTTTTAACCTGAAGAAGACAAACTCAGGGGAAAGTGATAGCTGGTATAAGGTGTCAGAAAGACTTTTATGTGGAAGAAAAATATGAGGAAGAATAATTTCTTTGATCCCTGAGGGAAGAACAAGCATCAGTGAAGGAAAATTATAGAGATGCTAATTTAAACTGGATATCAGAAAAACTTCTCAGTTATTAGGAATGACCAAAAGTGAAATGAACTGCTTTGAGAAATAGTGAGTCCTTCTGAACAACTTCCACTCACCATAACATATCCAACAAGTGTTAAATTCCTTTCTTTCATAGGTTGACCTAAATGGCCTTAGAGGAATATGCCAGGAATATTTCAAATTCTGTGTTTCTGTAATCTTTTCCCCCTTTCCCCTGTGTCTCCTTCTGGATTCATATTTTTCTACAAGTGGCACCACCATTCACTTAAATCTTCTGAGTTTTCTTTGACTCCTCTACTGTTGCCTTTCCTGTTTTATCTTATCAAGATTCAATGTGGCTCATATACATCCCCTCCTCTCTCTCCTCATTTGCCATCCCCTCCTCAGTATAATTCCAATTACCATTCATCTGGCCTGTTTTAAAAGCCTCTTGAGAGGTATAACTATCTCCAATTCATCCTTTACCTTACTGATGATTAGACCATCAAGAGACAGGTTAGCTATACCATGTTGTCATCAATCTGTTGCCAGAAAAATCACATACTGGAACTTTTGCCTAGCATTGCTGGAGAAGATTGTTACCTCACTGATACTGGAGGGAACCATATCAATAAGACCAAGGACTCCCACAACATCCAGACTCACGAGAATCCTGTTTCCTATCAAATAAGGTCATGGGGTGAAACTGTTCTGCAAAAGGAAGTTCTCCTTTTGCACAACATTACTTTCACTATAATAAACATAAAGTATAAGTCGTGCCATCATTCACTTGATGTCATGGTCTCCTTTGATTATGAAAGAAAACAAAACACAAAATCCCCTAGTCTTGTCACCCGACTCAGATGACCCCAGAGAAGAGAGTGAGACCCATGACTTTGCACAGCTCTGCCTCACTTAATTCCAGTCCACTAGCAAGTCATGTTATTGCTCTTCTCCCATATGTGTAGAGCTGGTCATATCATTCACTGAATACCTTTCAGTGGTTCCCTGTTACTCAACAGATAAAGCTCAAAGTCTTTGCCCTGGCATTCAAGGTTCTCCACAAGCTAGGATCACTATATATTTAGAATAAGAAGGGACCTCAAAGATCATCCAATTCACTATGCCTGTTGTTTCAGGATGATGTCATTAAGAACAAAGGATGTGTAAGGATTTGTCCAACATCTCTTGGCTAGTTAACAGCAGAACTGGGGTTGAAATCCAAAGTCTCTTATTCCAGCTCCAGAAATATCTCTATTATACCAACCTGCCCTCCCCAACTTTTTCCTCATATGCTCTGCCCCACAAATTCCATACTTTGGATTAACTGGGCAATTTGTTCATTTCTGTACATATCCAATGTATCCCCACTTCCACAAATTTGTTCACTCTTTTTCCTATACTTGAAATGCCCCCTTTCCCCCCAACCTAATCCTTGGCCTTTTGAAGTCCTATCCATTCATTAACATTCAACTCAAATCAGAAGTCACCTCCTGCTTAAAACCTTTCCTAATCTCCCCAAATCAGTAATGATCTCTGATGCTCTGTCTTTCTCTCTTCCCCACTCTGTTTCTGGCTCTGTTTGTCTCATTCTGTCTGTCTCTGTCTCTCTGTCTCTCTATCTCCCTGTCTCTCTCTGTCTCTCTCCCTGTCTCTCTCTCTCTCTCTCTCTCTCTCTCTCTCTCTCTCTCTCTCTCTCTCTCTGTCTCTCTCTCTGTCTCTCTCTCTGTCTCTCTCTCTCTCTCTCTGTCTCTGTCTCTCTCTCTGTCTCTCTCTCTGTCTCTCTCTGTCTCTCTCTCTCTCTCTCTCTCTCTCTCTCTCTCTCTCTCTCTCTCTCTGTCTCATACACACACACACACCCTTCTCCACTCTATTTCAATCTCAATCTCTCTCTCTCTCTCTCTCTCTCTCTCTCTCGTTCTGTGCCTCCCTTTCTCCCTCTGTCACTGTTTGTCTTTCTCTCTCTCTGCACCTCCACTGTCATCTCATCCAGTCTTTCAATTACATCTTTTTTAATTATATATGGATTTATACTATAATTATTTGTGTTTATATCCTCTCCCCCTAGAGACAGAAGCTCCTTGAAGGCACCAACCAATTTCATAGCTAATCCTTTATCTCCCCTAACATCTAGCTCTACACACAGTAGGGATTTAATAAATGTTTGTTGATTTTCGCTCTAACCCCCACTTTGCCAATGTCCATTAGTAAGTGTGCAAAGACAAGAAAGGCTGCAGCCAAGCACCACGTTGCCATGGCAGCCCCGTCCATAGCCAATGTCCGATGTGGACCAGGGGCTGAGAACCGAACAGAGCAGCCAGCTGAGAGAATATGACCAGACCTCCCTTCCCTGCCCAGGGCAGATGGAGTGCAACAGGCCAGGCCTGCCAAATTCAACTAGGTTTGGTTTTTATTTAACAGATCCATTTTACATTCATCCTCATGGGCAATGGACTATGCCCTAGGTTTATGAAATAAAAATAAAAGAAGGAAGCAGGAGAACAGTCAGTGACCTGCTACATCCCACCATTTCCCCCTTTTTTGCATTTAAACATTCTGCCAAAATTAATATCTTTATTTTCTAAAACCTTCCATTCACATAGGGCAAGTACTGTCTGCCGGAGCTGTACAGAGTGTGCACTTCAGTCTTTATATTACCCAGAGGAACAAGCTGCTATTATGAAATCATTAAATTAATAACTTGGTAATATAGGCAGATATATAAAACAATCTGTTCATAGAACAAAAGAAATGACTACATTCCAAACATTCATAATTTAATTTAACATCAAATTAAAGTAGCATACATAACTTTAGCCTCAAAATGTCAATAGAATTATGTAAATACAACAGCAGGCCCTAATCCTCTGTGCCTGTGTATGTGAGTGTGTACATGAGGACACATGCACGTACGTGTGTGTGTGTGTGTGTGTGTGTGTGTGTGTGTGTGTACAAGGGGGAGAGGGAGAATGCAGGAATGACATTTTCCTTCTGCCATCCTTTCCCTTCTTTACAACCAAGAACCAATTGACAGAAACAGATTAGATGCCCAGCTTTTAATTAAGAATTTATTAAATATTCAAAGTGCTATGGAGAAAAATAGCAAGCAAGTGTCCCATTTACTACTGGGATTGGCTTATGGAGTAAACATAGGGAGTCACAGAGGAGGCATCAAAGGCAAAGGAAACCCCATGAGTGTGCAAGCCTAGCTATGACCACAGAGTTCCTTTCTCTGGGCAGATGTTTGTGAAGCCATTAGCCACTCCCTCAT
This sequence comes from Macrotis lagotis, assembly GCF_037893015.1. Taxonomy (NCBI): domain Eukaryota; kingdom Metazoa; phylum Chordata; class Mammalia; order Peramelemorphia; family Peramelidae; genus Macrotis; species Macrotis lagotis. The sequence continues at coordinate 150,389,173 of NC_133658.1, forward strand.
TGCCAGCCCCAGTTTCTTAGGCCTTCCAACAGAGGGATTTACTAAAGCTGTAACAACTGATGGAGACTATCCCACTGGTATGATAGCCAGTATCAGACTCAGAGCATTCTTCACTGAAGGATGGGGATAAGACCCAATGGAAAGGATAAACAGATATGTGCTCCGACCCATTTTTGAACAACTGCTCCAGAGCCATCCCTGCATTCAAAAAGCATGTGAGCAATTGCCAATTGTCATCAGTGGCTCCTAATGTGGCCTAGCCTCATCATGGTTGCTGATAAAAGAACTAGAAAGGGAAGCTGAGAATAAGGATCTAGTGTTTCCAGGCAGCGTTAATTTAGCCTTTTACAAAAATGATCTCATCTGATCCTCACAAAACCCCTGTGAAAAAGATGATATTATTATCCTCATTTAGCAGATGAGGAAACTGAGTCAGACACATTAAGTGACTTGCCCAAGATCACACTGATAGTGAGTATCTAAGGTCTGATTTGAACTCAGATCTTCCTGAGTCCCATCCCAGAGCTCCATCTACTGCACCATACATTTCCTCTAGAAGACCAAGACCAACCACATCAATTCAATTCCTTTTGCCTGTAAAGCAGGAGCTCTAAACCAGGTTTTCATAGATACTCATTTCAGAGAGTCCTTGATTTGAATGGGGAAAAAATTACATTTTTTGTTTTCACAATTCTTTATCTGAAATTTAGTGTTTTCTTTGATAACTTAAAAACATGACTTTGAAAAGTTCTCTGTTCTAGAAGAAGACTATGTCATAATGGAGGTGATACTATGACAAGCCAATAAATTAGATTTGAATGAGGGGGTTGCTGTGCTAAATCACCAGCCTCACTTTCTTCTCCATAGTCATTTGGGTTCAGTGACCAGATATAAATCAAGACAACTAGAGACAACCCTGGATGTGAGGCAGTCAGGGTTAAGTGACTTGCCTAAGGTCATACAGCTAGTCAGTATCAAGTGTCTCAGACTGAATTAAAACTCCTGTCCTCATAATTCCAGTTATATTCACTGCAACACCCAATAGATTTTACAAGACTGCCAAAGGGATCCATCACACACACACACACACACACACAACTCTGCTCTAGGATACACACTTGTTCCTATGTCCTGGCAGCAGGAATAGAATAAATTTCCCCATCCCATAACCAGATAACCCTACCCCACTCCCCTACCCCTCCACCCCTATATCTTAGGTCTTAGAAATAGTCTGCCCAGGTTTGGTGGGCTCTTCCATAACCAGAGACAAACTCATTCCCAATTTCCCACAACTGACTTCCTAATTGTGATATAAAAAGTGTATAAGTGACCTCTACAAAATGAATGCCAAGTACTTTGGTAACTGCTGATGAAATTAGGAAAGGCTTCATGTGGAACTTGCCAAAAACTTGAGTCTTGAAGAAAACCAGAGTCTCCAAAAGACAGACGTAAGGAAGTAGCTAGTGACTTGCAAGCTGAGGGACAGTCAATATACAGAATGAGATAGGCAAAAGTGCTAGGTATATGCGAAACAATAAATAGGAAGTGGTGACAGAATTTTAGAGGATAAGGGTGGAAATTTGGCAACAGAACAGTGGAAAGAGAGAAAGGAGTCACGTTGTTGTTGCTGTTGTTGTTGTTGTTGTTGTTGTTGTTGTTGCTCAGTCCTGTCTTTATGATCCTGTTTGAGGTTTTCTTGGCAAAAGCACTGAAGTAGTTTGCCATTTCCTTCTCTAGAGCATTTTACAGAATAGGAAACTGAGGCAAGCAGAGTCAAGTGATTTGTCTGGGGCTCACAGTTAGTAAGTGTCTGAGGTCAAATTTCAACTCAGGAAGAGGAGTCTTTGTGGACTTCAGGTCCAGCAATCTACCCACTGCACTAATCAGCTGCCCAAAGCAGCATCCATCCCCTGGCAGAGACCATTAAAAATCCAAGTGGGTTCAAAACTCATTTCTTCCACTGGCATGTTCTTATCTGAATTGCTTAATTTCTCTCTATCTCCATTTGAGTATTAAGCTTAGTTCTTGAATACTGACCACATTATAAAGAGCGGTTGCTGTTGTTATTCCTTCATTCTGTTTTTACAAGGCAACAAGGTTAAAGTGACTTGACAAGGCCCCACAGATAATTATTAAGTGTCAGAGGTCAGATTTGAACTCAGGTCCTCCTGACTCCAAAGTCGATGATCTATCCACTGTACCACCTAGTTGCCCTGTTCCTTCATTCTGGAAGAGGACCAATGATATCAAGGGACATGATGTCTTGACTTCAATTGAACTGGATTCAAGTGAGGCAGGGCTATGCAAAGTCACCAGCCTCAATCTCTTCTCCAGAATCATAGGAGCCCAGAGGCAAGATATCAAGATATCAGACAGAGGAGTTTGAATTTAATCTTAGAGGCAATAGGGAACCATTGGACTTTATTGAGTAGAGAAGAGAGAATTTCATGGTCAGATTTGTACTTAGGACAACTAGTCTAATGTCTATGTTGAAAATAGATTGGTGAAAGGGAAACAGTTGAAACAAATGAAATAGGTATTGCAAGAGTCCAACAAAGAGGAGATATGAAACTGAGAATGAAAACTACAGAGGGAAGCGGGACGGGCATTTATGAGAAATGTTGTGGAGAGAGAAATAAGATTTGATAACTGATTTATTATGTAGGGTGAATAAGAAAGAGGCATTGAAGATGGTATCAAAGATGCAAGCCTGAGGGACTGGAAGAGAGCAGTAAAAAGTAGCAGGACAGAAATGACTTGCTAACTGACCAAAGGCAAGCAGAGAGAATAGACACATTGGGATAGGCCTATTTGGTCCCCTTCAGCTCTTAATATATCGCTTTCCTGCTGGTCTTGGAGAGTGCATTTGAACTTGAGAGTTTCTATCCCTGACCACTGACGTTTATAGTCTTTATCCTTTTTTTCTTTCTGACTGCTTATTGTGATGTTAAGACTCATTTGTAGCCTCCTGCCTGGATCTCTCAGCCTTGGCTTTCAGCCCAGCATATTTGATCAAGCTTTGTTCATTGCACAGTCTGGAACCCAATCTGTGCACAAGAAATGAGTGAATGAAGGGCTATTCATTTTTCATCATTTCCACCAATCTAGACCACCTCTTGCTCCATTCATCTGTACAATCCATGCAAGAATGAATCATGAAGTCCTTTTGTCAAAGAATTGGCCACATCTAAGTCTAGTTTACCTGTCACCTAGATGGATGGACTACATGTCAAATTCACAAAACAATGCCAAGGCTCACTCTGTCCAAAGTTTATAATTCCCTTTAGATCTGGCCCCTAAACTCCCAGTCCTTTTTTGCCAACTCAACTCATGTCTTCTGAGTAATACATAACAATAATGGACATTTATGAGTTGAATTACAGTTTACAAAGCACAGAAGAATTTATGCAACATTATCTCATTGAATCTTCACAACCACCCTAAGAGGTAAGCACTTTTCTTATAAGTATTATCCGTAAGGCTTAGGGATTCAGATCCAGGTTTTTCAGAACTCAACTAACTGACCCATAGCAAATATCATTCTAGATAGGTGTTCTTGTAATATCTGATGGAAGGATATTTGGGCCTGAAGTTATTCAAATCCCTCTGATGAAAGCAGTGTGCCCCAGTAAACAAAGACCATTAAGAATCCAATGGTTCAAAACCCAGTTCTTCCAATGGTTCATTTCATGTTCTTATCTGAATAACTTAATTTCTCTCTGCTTCCATTTTTGTGCTGGTCTTAGAAACAGAAAGACCAGGATTCATATCCTTCCTGAGATTCTTTCTAGATGTATGACCCTGGACAAATCATTTAATCTCTTTCATACTTCACTTCCTCTTCTGTAAAATGAGGGCAATATCACCTGTCCCAGAGGATTGTTTTGAGTATCAAACGAGATGGTATCTATAAAATGCCTTGCAAATGTTATTGTTGTTAGTCCTTTGTTTTCAAAGAGAACTGATAAAATCAGGGGTTATGTCCTGACTTGAGAGTGAATTAGATTTAAGTGAAGCAGTATCATCAGCCTCATTCTCTCTTCCAGAGTCAACAATGTCCAGTGGTAAGACAAAACTCAGGACAACTGATGATGGCCTACACTTCAGCAGATGACCTTGGTGTCTTCCATGTCTGACCAAGCCCCAAACATTCTGCAGCACTTGCCTTCATGGGCCTTGGAACAAATTATTCTTATCCATCCATTCTGCCAAGGGAAGACTTCACATGTTTGAGAAAGACATCGCCCTAACTCACTGACAGGCTTGAAGCCTTATAGGTTACCCTCAACCTGGTATAGTCCATCTGTTGAGACAATTTTACTGGAGTGTATCCATTGTACACTCTACAACTTTTTTGGGACCACAGGTGAGAATTGGGTGAAAGGTGAATACCAAAGATGGGTGAGCAACCCTAAAAAGGGATCAGAAAACTTTCACAACAGAGGTTCAAGTCCTCCCTGAACACCCCATGCACTATGTTCATAGAAAATACTCAGAAATAAATATTAAATACTAAAATACTAAGTACTAAGAACTAAATACTCAGAGCTTCTTTTTTTTATAAACACAGAATACAAAAGGAGTAGTTGGAGACCTGAGTGGGGGCAAAGTATAAGAGAAACATTGGATCTGAAGTCAAGATGATCTGGGTTAAAAATCTTAACTCTAATACTTCTTGACTGTGTAGCCATGAGCAAATCACTCAACTTTTCTAACCTTCTTTCCCAATTTGTAAAATGAGGATGAAAATATCTCTCTAGCATCTGCCTCATAGAGTTGTTATGAGGCTCATTTAAGATAGAGTGAGGACTTTGCAAATTTTAAAGTTTAATATGAATATTTGTTATTGTTAGTCAATAAAATATAATTTATGCTCTCTGAGAGCACAGGATATCTGGATTTTTGTCTTGACACCCCCAATGCCCAACACAGCTTCTTTTATTTAATGAGAATTTAATAATAACATGCATAGTTGTACAAAGGCCAGTAGGTAGCTCAGAGAATAGAATACCAGACCAGAGTAGGGAAGACCTGAGTTCAAATCTGCACTCAGACACATATTAGCTGCATAATCCTAGGCAAATCACTTAACCTACATTTGTCTTAATCCACTGGAGAAGGAATGGCAAAGCACTCCAGGATCTTGGCCAAGAAAATTCCACAAGATAATATTCACATGCTATAGTCCATGGGGTCAGAAGGAATTGGTCACTATTCTGAATGGCTGAACAATGTATGGAGCTGTATATAACATCATGGGATGTTATGGTGTCATAAGAATGACAAATAGGAAGAATACAGAGACCCATGGAAAGAGCTATGTGAAGTATAGAAAGCCAAGTCCATAGAATAAGTACAATGCACACATCAGATGCTATGACATTAAAAACAAAGGCAATAGAACTTTATAAGTGTACAGATGGATTCAGAAGGGAACATGGAGCAAATCTATTAGCATGTTTTTCATTTCATTATAATTTTATTATGCTAATTTAAAACCAAACATAAACAGGTAACATTTGGGACTCTACTTTGAGATTGACTTCATATTTTATTATTTTTTCTTAGTATTTGTTCAGGGCATTGAGCTTATAATAATTTTTAAGAGGTGCCAAGGCAAGAATGGGCAAGGGGTTTTTAGGAAACATAAGACAAACAGTTTGGTTGATTCTTTTTTTTTTTTAGGTTTTTTTGCAAGGCAAATGGGGTAAAGTGGCTTGCCCAAGGCCACACAGCTAGGTAATTATTAAGTGTCTGAGACCAGATTGGAACCTAGGTACTCCTGACTCCAGGGCTGGTGCTTTATCCACTGCGCCACCTAGCCGCCCCATTTTGGTTGATTCTTGTGAGTGACACAGTAGAAGGCAAAAGCCAGGCTAAATTGTTTAGATTTTATCCTATGGAAAATAGGAAATCATCTAAGGTTTTTGAGCAAGAGGATGATGTACACTAAATGGGATTTGGATAAGATAAATTTGGTAGCATTTCCATAATGAATTGGAGGGGGAGAGGTAGTAGTCAGAGAGATGAGAGTTTAACAGTAATTCAAGCAAAAGGTAACCTAGGCAGTTAGGTAAGCTTGGAATCAGGAAGACTCATCTTCCTGAGTTCAAATGCAACCTCAGACATTTACTAGATGTGTGACCTTGTGTAAGTCATTTAACTCTATTTGTCTTATTTTCCTCATCTGTAAAATGGACTGGAGAGGTAAATGGCAAGCCACTCCTGAATCTTTGCCAAGAAAACCCACCAAAGGGTCACAAAGAGTCAGATATGACTGAACAACAAAACAAGAAGTAAGTGAGGGACAGATCTGTATTCCACAACAACACAAAGGAAAAAATCAACAAGATGGTGGCTAATGGGGCACAACAAGGAGAAGAATTCTAGAATTTAGTACTATGAAGGATCCGGTAGATCATCCAGTTCAACCCCTTTATTATACAGAAGAGAAAACAGAAACCTGAAGAGTCATAGTGATTTTTCACAAGGTTATATAGATAAAA